>NC_083775.1:24852535-25060035 GCF_963514075.1 Conger conger
CGTGCCCCCTGGTGACTGTGTCCCTGCAGGAGGTGCAGATGAAGTACACAGACGGGAGGATAAAGCTGATGAACGAGATTCTGGGCGGGATCAAGATCCTGAAGTTCTACGCCTGGGAGAAGGCCTTCAAGGACAGAGTGCTGGAGCAGAGGGAGAGTGAGCTAAGGGCACTGAAGCGATCCCAGATCCTCTACTCCATCTCCATCGCATCTTTCAACTCCTCCTCCTTCCTGGTACGGCACCCTCCAAAAACACCCAGCTTCCCAAGCAGTGGACTCTACGTCCAAACTGGATTGGGACCCACTGATAGGTTGAGACAGATGCATAGATGCGTCAGGGGGAATAACACATGCCACAGCATTCACACTGACTAGAATACCAGATCAGTCTGAGATTCATTCAGTTTTTGAATATAGGTAAGGCAGAGCTACATTCGTGTTACATTTGTGTTTAGAGTAGCCCCTTGTGGCTCCGGGTGTTTTGGGCATGGCCTACAGTTTGGGATTAATGCAGTGGCCACACTTCTACTTGCTTACTGAATGCTAACTAATTACACAGCACTCTTCTATAGATACAATATGCCAAACCCATGATCATGACAAGTAAGAATAGTTGGAATTGTTGTTGCTGTTGTCGTTTGTTGTTATGAAAGTAGATGTTGCCAACTCCTTTTGGTTGTTCTACTCAGATTGCCTTTGCCATGTTTGGGGTGTATGTACTAACGGACAGTCGGAACGTTCTGGATGCACAGAAGGTCTTTGTGTCCATGGCCCTGATCAACATCCTGAAGGCACCTCTGAGCCAGCTGCCTTTCGCCATGAGCACTACAATGCAGGTGGGGTCAAGGGTCAGGGGAGCGAGGTCCCTGTTTACTGTGCATTTTTACTATATCCACCATTACTACTGCAACACACTTTTAAAAAGCACTTTAGTGTATATGCTAGGGTCAGCTCACAGGTACGCTGGTTGGCTGTATAGGTTTGTTAATGTTGTGAAAGGTAAATCTGTAGTGCCTATCTAGCCATAAACTGCACTCTGATGGAAAACAAGTACTATTCATTCACTTGGGGTTAGTTACTGAAAGAGCCACAGTTAAGTGTAATACTTTATTATCATACTGATGATATTCAGTTTATCCGACTATTTCTTTTAGGCTATTGTCTCACTCAAGCGCCTTGGAAAATTTCTCTGTCAAGATGAGCTCAAAGCAGACAGTGTGGAAAAGGCTCCCTACTCCCCTGGTGAGACTCCTCCTCAAATTCCTGCAGCTAGTGACATGGCTGTTTCACCCTAATATCCTGCTCACAGCCCTCTTCAGAAAGAGCTTCCTATAGTCACGTATAGTCCTTACTGTGTGTTTGCTAAAGCAGCTGTCAAAATAAAAAAGTGGAACTTGCAAGTGTTAAATCAAATCAAAACAGGGAATTGAGATGTCTGGTGAAACAACTGTCTAGTTCCACTGTGATAGCATTTTCTCTCTCCTTCCATCTCTCTATCACACTCAGAGGGAGATAGTTTGGTGATAGAGAACGGAACATTCAGCTGGTCTAAGGAAGGCCCTACATGCCTGAGGAGGTGAGTCTCAGCATTACTGTCATTTAATGATCTCCTCAATAAGTTCATCAATAAACGTAAACGCTGGCAGAGTTCATGAAGATGTTCATAAATCCCAAAGGCTCACCGTCACCCCCTGTGTTGCAGGGTGAGCATGCGGGTTCCGTGTGGCTCGCTGGTCGCTGTGGTTGGGCACGTGGGCAGTGGGAAGTCCTCCCTTCTCTCCGCCCTGCTCGGGGAGACGGAGAAACGGAGTGGCCACGTCACTGTCCGGGTAAGAGCACCTCCCTCTGCTTGGTATTTGTGAGAGCAGCCAATTATCATTATTAGCAGCACACACCTGTTCCCTCTATGTGGAGGTGTCAGTCAATCTGGACAACAAAAAAACACCAGACACCAGAAAGCACTGCCACAGCTGGCAAACAACTCAAAAATAAAAAGATTTGCAGTCACTTTAACAGAGTCAAATGTGCTTCATTCCCTGTGTGCTGGTCAGTAACTGATCTGGGATCTGTTCCCGTAAGCACTTCATTCTCTGTGTGCTGATCGGTAACTGATCTGGGGTCTGTTGCAGGGCTCCGTGGCCTACGTGCCCCAGCAGGCCTGGATTCAGAACGCCAGCCTGCGGGAGAACATCGTGTTCGGGGGCGAGTGGAAGGACAGCTGGTACTGGAAGGTGGTGGAGGCCTGCGCTCTGATGCCCGACCTGGAGATCCTGCCGGCTGGAGACGCCACCGAGATCGGGGAGAAGGTGAGAGCACGGCCAGTGGCTGGAACCACCATGACTGAGCAACACAGTGACTGAACCACTCAGTGACTCAGACACACAGTGACTGAACCACTCAGTGACTCAGACACACAGTGACTGAACCACTCAGTGACTCAGACACACAGTGACTGAACCACTCAGTGACTCAGACACACAGTGACTAAACCACTGAGTGACTCAGACACACAGTGACTGAACCAATCAGTAATGAATGACCCAATCAGTGACTGAACCACTCAGTAATGACTCACTGTGACTGGGTGACACTATGATGACTTTGTTGTTCCAGGTGTCAGTTGTGACTGTTTCCCAGTCAGACTGGCATTGTCACAGATCGGTCTGTCTGTTCTGAGCAAAAGGGGGCGCAGTAGCACAGTTTTACCACTAAAGGCTAAGTGAGCCAGAGGTGACGGGGTAATGCAGTGTGCAGGTTGTGTGGTAGGCTTGTTGTGGTTTCACACCGGTGTTGTACTTCCAGGGGCTGAACCTGTCCGGAGGGCAGAAGCAGAGGGTGAGCCTGGCCCGGGCGGTGTACTGCGACCGGGCCGTGTACCTGCTAGACGACCCCCTGTCCGCCGTAGACGCCCACGTGGGACAGCACATCTTCGACAGGGTCATCGGGCCCAAGGGTCTCCTACGGAACAAGGTGACCAACCAACATTGAGGATCTGACCAACCCAAAGACCTGACATTCACCCACAAGGCTACTGCACTCGTAGCCCCATGACTTGTAGTTAGCATAAACTGCATGAAATTCACAGATGTATGACCAGTAGTTCATGTAAACTCTGTGTTTGCGCAGACGCGTATCCTAGTGACCCACGGCCTCAGCTTCCTACCCCAGGCCGATCTGATCCTGGTGATGGTGGAGGGAGAAATCACAGAGATGGGCTCGTACCCAGAGCTAATGGGGCGGCAGGGGGCCTTCGCCGAATTCATACGTGTCTTTGCCAGCAACGAGAGTAAGGAGAGCTCAGCACACAGAGGTGAGAGTGCGAGCTGATGCACTACAGACATTTAGAAGCACTGTTGCTTACAGAAGCTGATGTAAAATCAGTCATTTACAGAAGCTGATGCATTATTACTGTCCTTTACAGAAGCTGATTTAGAATCACTATTGTTGCTTACAGAAGCTGATGTCCAGGCTCACTCTGCAGGATCAAGAAAATCTGCATCGCGACTCAGTGTAACAGACTTCATGCCATCCTCCAGAGATCTCTCCCAAGAGCAGCTCATTAGGTACTGTGTCCCAGTGAGGAGAGAAATAAGGAAAACAATCATATATATCATTTCACATATTGTAACATTTCATAAAAAATAATTTCATACTATAAACATAAAATGTTGTAGAATGCATTTTTTATATGGGTCATTTCATAATATGACGTACACAAAAAAAAAACATGTAGGTCAAAAGGCCACTTGTAGATTATCTTAAACATATGCAATATATTGTGAAATACATTCAAAATATATTCCCAACATGTTAGGTTTGAGCAGGTTGTGAAGTTGTGTTGCTGCTGAGGGGCCTGTGATTGACACACGCGTGTGGGTGTTTCTCCGCAGCGGCGACACGTGCAGCCCCAGCCTGCAGAACGCAGACTCTGTCTCTGAGCCGCTCCAGGAGCAGGACCAGGGCGAGACCGGCCGGCTCACTGAGGCGGACCATGCCCATACGGGCCGGGTGGGTACAGACATGCCCGAGGGCTCAGATAAATATCAAACTGTGTCCCAGAAAAGTGACCCTGCTGAACCAGCTCAGGCTAGGTCTTGAAACAGCTGGTAGCTGGTTGAAAAGTTCAGTCCAGCTCCATATTCAACACGGTTTGACCAGCTCAAGCTATGTTTTGCAACAGCTGGTGACTGGTAATTTTCAAGCTGGTCATAGCTGGATTTTACACCAGGGGAAGGTCCCATCATCTGGGTGAGAATTCACAGGAAAGATCTGATTCGCTGTGGACATTAAAGATTCCATAGACATTTCTGTAAGAGGGAGGGTGCTAATCCAGGTGTCCCAATCAAATGTATCCCCCGCAAACACAGTCACTTCCATTCCTACTTACTTCATCCTCTAAGTAACCACATCCTCAGTTCTCAGTTCACATTCTTGGTCCCATAAATTAGATAAACATGCCCGATTAAATGAAAAGGCCTGATTTAAAAAAAAAGAAGAAGTATACCTACTACCCTGTTTTCCTTTGTGTTGTGGCTGGCAGTGTGGTGCAGTGGTTAAAGAATATGACTTGTGACATCTCTGTGGCTCATTTCTGCCCCCTGCAGGTGAAGCTGGAGATGTACCGTGAATACTTCCGCACCATCGGCCTGACACTCATCCTGCCCATTGTCTTCCTCTACGCCTTCCAGCAAGCCGCCTCCCTCTCCTACAACTACTGGCTAAGCCTGTGGGCCGACGCCCCCATCATCAACGGCACCCAGACCCACGCCAACGTTAAACTGGGCGTATTCGGTGCGCTTGGCTTCGCACAAGGTAGGTGCTCTTTGGTTATCAGGGACCAGTTAGCTGGCTGATATCAACAGAAGTTTATAAGCAGAAATTGATTAGCAGTGATTGGTCAGTGATTGATCAGTTTGAAAAAGATTGGTTAGGAGCCACTGTTTAGCACCAATCAGTGAACAGAGATCAGTTAGCAAACATCAGTTTGTAGAGACTGGTTTCCAGAAGTCAGTCTGCAGATATCAATTAAAAGCGGTTGGTAAGCAAGGATCAATTAGTTGAGATCGCCTTGCAAAGGTAGGAGTTTCAGGCTTCAGTTTTGCACATCACATCACTGCCTCATACTAACCAATCAAAATTACTTGGGTAACCTATTATCAATCAGCTTTTTTAACAGTGAATATGTTTTATTTTGTACGGAGTAGCTTCCATTTTGTGTTGCATCATTCAGAGACATGATTGTTTCTGCAGTAAGGTTTTTTTTTTCTTCGTCCTGGCGTTTATCGAGACCCCACAACATTATTTATTCATTATATAGACCCCACAACTTATTTACTTAATAGGTTCACTGGCACTGTGTTTCAGGGGTGGCCATTTTCGGCACCACGGTGGCCATCTCGGTGGGTGGGATCATGGCGTCTCGCCTCCTGCACCTGGATCTGCTGGATAACGTGCTGCGCTCGCCCATGGCGTTCTTCGAGCGCTGTCCCAGCGGCAACCTGCTCAACCGCTTCGCCAAGGAGGTGGACGCCATCGACTGCATGATCCCTGACGGCCTGAAGATGATGCTCAACTACCTCTTCAAACTGTTGGAGGTGTGCGTCATCGTGCTGATGGCCACGCCCTTCGCCACCGTAGTCATCCTGCCCCTGGCCATCTTCTACGCATTCGTCCAGGTAGGGCGCAAGCCTTTTAGCCCAGGTATTTTAGCCCAGTTATGCTAATGACTATGACTTTTTCATTTTGGTCCCCTGTTGCACTGAGTGTCTGGTCTTACTCTCAAGAACCATATATCTTACTATGCTAAAGCCTACACGTCAAGGAACATTCAATCAAATATTTTCACTGCAACAAATATTTGGACAAAATATTATGTCAAAAACATTTCTGCCCGATCTCAGGAGGATATTAAAGGATAAATTAAGGCTGTGAAATGCAGGCCTGTCAGTGCACTGTTGATTTGTTTACCCAGCTGAAAAAAACAGCTCAAGCTAAGTTTTGACACGGCTGGGAGCTGGTTGACCAGCTAGACCAGCTTTATGACAAGCTTGGCCATGCTGGTTACATTTTTAATTTTCAATCTGGTGTAGCTGGGTTTGTACAGCAGGGTAGGTTTCCCTTGTCTGTAGCCCTGAATGAATGGTCCTGAAGCCTGTCCAGGTTACTCCTCTGTGGTCCTCCGCATCAGTGCAGTGCAGGTTTGCTACAGTAGTACCCAATGTGATGTGAGTTTCTCTCTTAATGTTGCAGAGTTTCTACGTGACCACTTCCTGTCAGCTGCGCAGGCTGGAGTCTGTGAGCCGCTCGCCCATCTACACGCACTTCAACGAGACGGTGCAGGGCGCCTGCGTCATCCGCGCCTACGGCGAGCAGCACCGCTTCACCAGCGAGGCCGACCGCAGGGTCGACCACAACCAGACCGCTTACTTCCCCAGATTCGTGGCCACCAGGTCAAGCAAAACAAAAAAACCACACTAATGCTTCGTCAGGCTTCTTATTTCACATTTCTTAAAATGCAGAGTAACATGTTTACTTGAGAAAGTTCTAGACAGTTCTAGAAGGTTTAAAAGCAGTTACACACCAGGATACGTGTAAATTACATTAAAAAATGCTTTACAAAAGCTTTTAATGGGAAACCACTGAAGGATATTTCTTAAAATATAAAAAATACAAATTCTCAATTCTCTTCTTGTTGCTGAGCTTTTAAGACACATAGACGTCTCTATGGCTGAAATGCACAGTATGAGCAGTGTTTAGTGTTGAAGTTTACCTGGTGCTGTGCAGATGCAGGTGTTGCGTATATACAATGGTGTTAACAGTATGCTGCATTACGCAGGTGGCTGGCAGTGAACCTGGAGCTGCTGGGTAATGTCCTTGTGCTGGCGGCCTCCGTGCTCTCTGTGATGGGCAAGGCCAGTCTCAGCCCAGGCCTGGTGGGACTGGCAGTGTCCCACTCCCTGCAGGTGAACCTCCCCTCGCTGAAACGCTCCGCCATCTTGGCTCAAGATCACGCCTCAAACACTGATCCACCAAGCCACTTTTTAAGGATGGCATGCTGCAGTGACTTTAAATACCACACTCATTTCACTGAGTTGTTTCTGTATGATACTGTCATGAAAACAAATCCACATAGTGTCAGAGCTAAATGAACAGTTACGGTAGCTGCTAATGGTTAGCCTTATTTATCGATAGCAGTTTCCTCTTGGACTTGCGAGTAGCTTATCCTCTGCCACCAAATTTTTTTACGGCAGTAGATATGTTTTTATTATTATTTTGAACTAGCATCATAGCCTGGACTGATCATATTCAGCAATAACAGTATTGCCTATGTGGTATTCCAGGTGACGGCGATCCTTAGCTGGATTGTGCGCTCCTGGACTGATGTGGAGAACAACATCGTCTCAGTGGAAAGGGTGAAAGAGTACGCTGACACCCCGAAAGAGGCAAGCATCTGCCCCCCAAAATCTCTCACATTCCACACACACACTCATATGTTCATTCAGGGAGTACCTGAATGGCTATCATGCAGGGAAGTCCATCCAAAACTTGTGGTTTCATCATCCAAAGCAATTAACCTGCCCTGTTAAGACTACACTCTGGACCTGTACTTGTTACATAACAACGAGTACACAATTTGTTAAACCAATTTAGAACTTTTATCGATAATAGTCCAAATGATTTTCATTTTTCAAATATGCCTAAATATATTAATAAGTTAAAAAATTTCAGTCTGTGTAAATTCATAAACCATGCAGGCTTTTTGGGTAGTAAATATACAACTTTCTGTGATTAACAGCACACAGTCTAGCACGCATCCATTACAATATTCAGGAAGCCTCATGCTCCGGTTTGAAGTTTGCATTGTTACATTTATATTTTAGCACTATTTTCAGGGGTGACTTACGCAGTGTTGTTCTGACCGGTTGTTGTGGGGTCTTTTAGGCAGAGTGGACCATAGAGAGCAGTAACCTCCCAGAATCCTGGCCTCAGACTGGCACCATAGAGTTCCAGGATTATGGCCTGCAGTACCGCAAGGGTCTGGACTGGGCCCTGAAGGGCATTTCCCTGCACATCCAGGAGAGAGAGAAGGTCATTACCTCATTCCAAAAAATATATACAATTGCACTCAAAGACTCCTGAATGAGAATGAATGAGCCTTTAAAACATTTTTTAAACTTGCCCCCCCCTCATACCATTCCCATCCCCTGCCTGCTCTTTTCCAGGTTGGGATTGTGGGCCGGACTGGAGCGGGAAAATCTTCTCTTGCCCTCGGAATCTTCCGGATCTTGGAGGCTGCCAAGGGAGAAATCTACATTGACGGAGTGAATATTGCCAAAATAGGACTCCACGACCTGAGGTCCCGTATCACCATAATTCCACAGGTAACACAGGTGTCTGCATGCAAGTACAAGTGTGTCATATATAAAGTTAGTTTACATATAACCATGTAGTACAGTGTGTGGAGTCTGTGTCAGAGACTGTGTGTATAATGTGTATTGCATGTACAAAATGAAGGTGCATTCTGACACATTCTCTTCCTCCCAGGATCCAGTCCTGTTCTCCGGCACGCTGAGGATGAACCTTGACCCCTTTGATGCGTACTCCGACCAGGAAGTGTGGAACTCTCTGGAACTGGCCCATCTGAAGAGCTTCGTGTCGAGTCTGCCAGACAAACTGAACCACGAGTGTTCAGAGGGAGGAGAAAACCTCAGGTACACCTCACCTGGCACCCCTAAAACCCCACGGAACCTCACACTCATAATGATGTGTTTAAGGTCTTCGAACATTTATATATGTATAATGCATAGGAAAATGTGCATTATTCTCTCCCTCACTCTTCATCCCTCTCTCCAGTCTGGGTCAGCGCCAGCTGGTGTGTCTGGCCCGGGCCCTGCTGAGGAAGACCAAGGTTCTGGTTCTGGATGAAGCCACGGCTGCAGTGGACCTGGAGACCGATAACCTGATCCAGTCCACCATCCGCAGCCAGTTTGAGGACTGCACCGTGCTGACCATCGCTCACCGACTCAACACCATCATGGACTACACGCGGTGAGCATCATAACCACTCATATTCATGCACCTGCTCTGCCTCATATTCACATTGATGGACCCACTGTACCGCATATTCATATTAAATACACCTGCTCTGCCTCATATTCACATTGATGGACCCACTGTACCGCATATTCATATTAGTTACATTCAAACCAGCAACATTGTGCTTTAACATTCTTAAACTTTCTGCCCTGCTTGTGAAACCATTACCTACCTTGGTAATGTCATGCAAACATAATTTATGAATCCACTATGCCTTATATTTATGGCATTCATAATATACCGATATGCCCAAATAATATTTACTTTCATATCTTGGTTATACCTCACATTTTCTTATACACCTGGTATACCTTATATCAATATTCATATCTATCACCACTTGGCCTGCTATACTATTCACATAGGAGACAAAAATAACTTAATGAATAGCATCAAACATGCCATGTGCATGCGTAGTTACGCAAGTCTACCGTTCCTCTGTGAGAAAAGCCAGAGAAAGCACTTTATTTCAAAAGTTGCAAGATAAAGTGTTAGCACTCTATTTCGCTACCCAAATGAGCCTTGCATTTTGCACCTAACAACCTAGGCTGTCCAACGACTCGCGCAAACCCAACAAAGGCTCAATGGAAACGATCCATTGTAAAAACAGCGCTGAGGTCTGCATAAGCAGACTTAGCCTCTAGGTTGACCTGGATTGTTCCTGTGACATGCATATGTTAACGCGTGCGTGCGGATCCACAGGGTCATCGTCATGGAGAGGGGTCACATTGTGGAGTCAGACTCCCCCTCCCGGCTCATCGCCCGGCGCGGCCGCTTCTACCACATGTGCCGGGAGGCGGGGCTGGCCTGAGGGCGGGGCCTGGAGCGGGAGCAGGGAGAGAGCAGGACCTCCGGCGGGCTGCACCTCCCCAGGAGGCGCCGTGGAGCAAGGTCGCCTCCCCAAACGGGGTCGCAGAGCGGCCGGGGCCACGCACCCACCAGCCCCTGCCATGCACAAACACACACGAGCCTCCAGACTGCAACTGAGTAAGTAGCGGAGGCTGTGACATCATTCAGTTTGAGGAGGGGCCAGTCAAGGAAGGTGCCGCTCTGAGTCACTGTCCAATCACGGCGCGGCACTGAAGTCAGGAGCTCAGGGGTCAGCTCGGCAACGGCGGGGGGACTCGGTTAGCCCGTTACAGCTTCTCTTCAACGCCCTGCCTTCAGCCGAGCCTCAGGAGGCCAGCGGGGCCGGCGATGTGAGCCTCCAGGAATGCTGTGGTGTTTATCCCGGCGGTTTGGGGCGGCACACTTGGAACACCGCCCCCAACCATTTACTGTTTACACTCGTGTGGGTGACACACACACACACCTCACGCAAAATACCAGGAAAGACCAAGAGAATAAAACTTTTATAACACCCAACCCTCGAATAAAAAATTAACTCGCCACTACCATCCGAAAATATGATTTTCATCCCTTCCTGAACCTAGATGTCAAGTGGGTCCATTTTCTTTCTTTTTTTTAAATATTTTTGTATTTTTATACTGTATGTGTGGCATGTTCCTTCCTTGGGCTCAGTGTCTGCACCTAGGCGTGTTTTCAACAGGAAGAGGCAGGGCATGAGGGGCATGGCAAAGGAACCCAACCAATCAGCTTCCTCACCTGTAGCCATTAAAGAAAGTGGGCTAATGTCTAATCTGTTTTCATGAAAACTGCAATCTGTTCATAATTACAACCTTACAGCACTACTACCAAAGCATAGCACTGGTCACGTTAATACAGGATTTTTTTTTTCTTTAACACAAAATGAAATGCCGATCCTTTTTTGTTTTAAGATTACAGTGGCCGATGACCCAGACTTGAACCACAACAAAATAATTTATCCAGTTTCGTTGAGCCAATCGTGTTTCGGTGTCTGACATTTGCGTTGTGTATTGATCATATATTTTGACAGCCATTGGTAGCATTGTATTGAAGTTAAAATTGTAATGGTCTACCTAGTTTGCTTAGCTGGAGTAAATTCAAACCGCAATTGTTCCTTGGGTTTTTTAAATATTATTAGCCAGTGTATAAAAAAAATTGTTTCAAACAAAATGCCATTATTTATAGCTTATTTCATCCCAGCACTTCTGTTACAAATGTCGTAATAAAATTATCCATCCATTCATTATCCTAACCCAGTTATCCTGAACAGGGTTGCAGGGGGGCTGGAGCCTATCCCAGCATACATTGGGCAAAAGGCAGGAATACACCCTGGACAGGTCGCCAGTCCATCGCAGGGCACACACACCATTCACTCACACACTCATACCCACGGGCAATTTAGACTCTCCAATCAGCCTAACCTGCATGTCTTTGGACTGTGGGAGGAAAGCAGAGTACCCGGAGGAAACCCACGCAGACACGGGGAGAACATGCAAACTCCGCACAGAGAGGCCCCAGGACCTCCGTGCTGCCCATAATAAAATTGTGAATGACATATTTATTTTACTATGATTGCGAGTTGGCATAATTATGGGTTTCCGATGGGCTAGGGCGACCACGGACGGCAGAAATAACATCACAATTCAACACATTGAGTGTTCAAGTCAAAAAAGTATTTATATTTTATCCATTGCACTCATGTCATATCTTTGTGCACAAAGCGTACAGCTGCACACTCTCCCATGAAAACTGCCTTACAAACAACTGGCGGGAGGTATTTAACCCACAGACTAGAGACGCGTCTATTGGATTTGTTCAAAATCAGAAGGTAAAGCAATACATTAAAAACATAAGAATCAAAATTCAACATATTTTAGCTCTATTGAGGATGCCATATAAAAAAGTTTGGTTATAGTGGCCCCTATATGGGAGGTAATAAAGGCTGATGTGACTTTAACTGTACACGTACAAACAAAGTGGTGTCTGACAACTATGTACTGAAAACAGAAATGCTTGACACTTGTGACCTCAATTCCTGTCATGGAGCCAAGTCAAAGACAAAATAATTTATTACGGCCTCTACACATCACCCTGTAACATTTCCTGGTATGAAATAAACATACGCAAAAATATAAACTGAAATTTACGCATAAGAAATACAATATTCCTATATACAGTAGTATAAATATGTAAAAGTACAGTTGTCTTTTTTCATTATTTGACCTCTAAAAGCTGAGTAACGTATCAAAGCAAACAAAAATATTTCTGCTGTCAATGAGATTTCAAGACAGAAAAAAATGGCATTTCAGCAAGACTGTACGTGCAGTTGAACTGCACAGTAAGCCTTCTTCAGACTGTGTTGGAGGGGTAGGTGGTCCTGTGATTGTCAGTGGTCCGGTCCTACGTGAACCCCCCCTATGAGCAATGTGGTTTAGTCCTACAGCTTAGAAATGACCATGGAGAAACTGCCAGCTCACAGCTAAATTTAGGACCTCACCTAAATTCACCTCCCCAACAAAATGTACTGTTGCTGGTCTTAGGACAGTTGTGACCTACAACTTAAGCAGTAAGAGGAGCCATTTTGTGGAGTTCACTGACCGAGGAGCGAATAAACACAAAGCAGAATAATCAGGTGTCAGACAAACAGAAAGCACATACACATAATAAAGCAGGAAGTGGGGCTTTCCCACAATGCACTGTAGGAAACCTACTTCCTCAAATTTGAAAACATCCAAGTGTTTTTCACAAATCCGCCCCCACAAACCTGAGAAAAAGGTTCAAATTACACTAAGGGGAAAAGATGTTTTCCGAGGCTTTGAAGTGAGGCGAGACAAACAGCCGCATGGAGTGCAGAATGTCCTTGACCTCGACCTCGAGGTAACGGCTTTTCATCAGCGAGGAACCTCCCTTCCCCGTCAGCCTGTCCTTTACAAGCCTCTAGGGTGCCGCTCACCTGTCGGTCTCTCCGTCTGAAAGGACAGGCGATTGCATAGGACCAGCACTGTGCGGTGCAGCTCAGGGGTCGAAGGTCACATTGTACTCAGTTGGGGGGAAACCTTCAGAAGAGGCCAGGAGTTATGAAAGTCAGGAGGTCCAAACTCTAATAATCACAGGGCGACCCCCACCATAGCAGCAGCGATAAATAAACTTTCAATCCGTCGGATACGAGAAAGTACTTCAAATAAAAAATGAGGAGAAAAAGGAAAAGTGAACGCATCAAGAATAAAAACTGAGGAGTGAAATGGTGGAGGTGAGTGACTGAGGGCGGGTGCGCCGTGGGGACCTCCCCGTTCAGCGGACACCTGCCGGGAGTGCCTTTGGATCTCTACCTGGAGCCCAAAATAAAAACCAGCTCAAAATGAACCAAAAGCAAAAAGGAACAGACTCTTTGGCTCTTCAGGATCTTCACAATCCAAGTCAGACCAGGCCCGAGTCTTTGGCCATTCGGTAAAAGATTCCTTTTTTGGCGATAAGGTTGGTGGGCGAGTCGAATTCTGCCATCTCGCCTTTATCCAGCACCAGAACCCTGCAGGGGGCGCAAGAGAGTCAGTGAGTCTGGCTGCCACAGAACCACGGAGGAAATTGCAGAATTAACGTCGATGTGAGATTTTCCAGGTACATTCAAATAATTAACACACATGCATCATTTATTCACACAAGTCAAAGCAGGCCTTGATTGTGTCATGAATCAGATATCGGGGTGATGATTAAACTGGATGTACAGAGGCAGTTCCATGGGAATTTGGCCAGGATACTGAGAATTGCGCCATTGGGATTAGGTAATGGCCAGTGAGACAGAACCTCAGTTTAACGTCTCATCCAAAGGAAGGCATTGTGGAAAGCACGGAGTCCCCGTCAGTGTGCTGGGCCGCTACGTTTCCCAGAGAAAAGAGCGCCCCCTACAGACACAAAAACCTCTTCCAGCTGCAACATGGATATGAACACTGTTATAGAGGCGGGCTGTGCGTGGATATTACAAATATGAGGCATAGCAGGTTCAGAAATGCACATATGAATGAGGTACAGCAGGTGTATTTAATATGAATATGCGGTACAGTGGGTCCATCAATGTGAATATGAGGCAGAGCAGGTGCATGAATATGAGTGGTTATGATGCTCACCGCGTGTAGTCCATGATGGTGTTGAGTCGGTGAGCGATGGTCAGCACGGTGCAGTCCTCAAACTGGCTGCGGATGGTGGACTGGATCAGGTTATCGGTCTCCAGGTCCACTGCAGCCGTGGCTTCATCCAGAACCAGAACCTTGGTCTTCCTCAGCAGGGCCCGGGCCAGACACACCAGCTGGCGCTGACCCAGACTGGAGAGAGGGATGAAGAGTGAGGGAGAGAATAATGCACATTTTCCTATGCATTATACATATATAAATGTTCGAAGACCTTAAACACATCATTATGAGTGTGAGGTTCCGTGGGGTTTTAGGGGTGCCAGGTGAGGTGTACCTGAGGTTTTCTCCTCCCTCTGAACACTCGTGGTTCAGTTTGTCTGGCAGACTCGACACGAAGCTCTTCAGATGGGCCAGTTCCAGAGAGTTCCACACTTCCTGGTCGGAGTACGCATCAAAGGGGTCAAGGTTCATCCTCAGCGTGCCGGAGAACAGGACTGGATCCTGGGAGGAAGAGAATGTGTCAGCACCCACACTTTCTGTTCGCACACACATACACACAAGCACGCACATGTACATACACACACTTACACATACACACAATCCATATTTTACAGCACACGTACACACACTAAAACTTGTGCCAACATACTGCATCATGAGTAATCCCAGCTCATGCTGACTGGTTTAGCTACGGTGTTTGGGGCTTTTGGGTTGTGTGCCCTCAGCCCTGCTCCACTGGGTGCATGATGGCCCCAGGGTTACCTGGGGGATGATGGTGATGTGTGACCGCAGCTCGTGCAGGCCCAGCTCGGAGATGTTCACCCCGTCGATGGAGATCTGGCCCTCGGACGCCTCGATGATGCGGAACAGGCCCAGAGTCAGGGAGGACTTGCCCGCCCCCGTCCGTCCCACAATCCCCACCTGCAACGCATCACACCGGCCAGGGGTCAGGTGGTTTCTTTTTTATTTTCAAAATCCAGGGTGTTATGGTTCCGGACCTCCCTTACAGCAGCTCTGTCTATGCCTGCTACCCATTAAGCAGGACCACTCCCCAATATCTTTCCACAAAAGACCAGGTTTGGAGCAGTGTATCCATTACCATAAAGACTCAAACTGGAGTAGTGCAGGTATGAATAAAGACTGTGGATCTACCCCCCTGGATTCCCCACCCACCTTTTCACCCCCCAGGATGGTGACGGAGATGTTGCGGATGGCCAGCGCCAGGTCTTCTCTGTAGCGCAAGCCGAAGTCCTGAATGTGGATGTGCCCCTTCGTGGGCCAGCCAGACGGGCGTGTGGAGTGTTCCAGCGTCCACTCCGCCTGTGACCGCAACCCAAAATCCTGTTACAGCCACAGCTACAACCAAGCACAGCCACAACAAGGCACAGCTTACCAAAGCCATGTTCACAACCAGGCACAGTGTACCAAAGCCATGTTCACAACCAGGCACAGCTTACCAAAGTCATGTTCACAACCAGGCACAGTGTACCAAAGCCATGTTCACAACCAGGCACAGCTTACCAAAGCCATGTTCACAACCAGGCACAGTGTACCAAAGTCATGTTCACAACCAGGCACAGCTTACCAAAGCCATGTTCACAACCAGGCACAGTGTACCAAAGCCATGTTCACAACCAGGCACAGTGTACCAAAGTCATGTTCACAACCAGGCACAAAAGCCACGCTCACAGCATGTCAAAGCCATGTGGAAGCCTGTTAAGTCACAGCCACAATGCAAAAAAACACACATATAACCCATTATAACCAAACCCACAATGCAATATGACCCCCTTCAAATCAAGGTTTAGATGATGTTGTATAATGCATTCCAAAGAATGAGACATTTCAAAAAGACGGGCTGCTGGGCTGCATAAGAAAGAATGACAGAACTGACTGGCTGTATTTGATGGATAGAGAGGACTCCAGAGGTTCGAGACGGTCATGGGGCCCAGTGTAGACCGTGCCCCTCTGTACACACTCACCTCCTTCTCTGTGTCTTCGTACTCCTTCACCCTCTCCACGGCAACGATGTTGGTCTCCAGCTCGGACGACATCCTCACCAGCCAGTTGAGAGATGTGGTGATCTGACCAATTAGAAGACAGACATCGTCAAGGTCAGACTGGTCTGCATATCTCACACACACCTGTCTTAAAATCGACACAGACCTATTGTAGATGTGAAACAATATGAAACTAGTGGGGGTTTTTTTTCTTCTGGTAATAGTCTGGACGGCACGGATGGTGCAGTGGGTAGCACTGCCGCCTCACAGCAAGGAGGTCCTGGGTTCGAATCCCCGTCGGCCGGGGCCTCTCTGTGCGGAGTTTGCATGTTCTCCCCGTGTCTGCGTGGGTTTCCTCCGGGTACTCCGGTTTCCTCCCACAGTCCAAAGACATGCACGTTAGGCTGATTGGAGAGTCTAAATTGCCCGTAGGTATGAGTGTGTGAGTGAATGGTGTGTGTGCCCTGCGATAGACTGGCGACCTGTCCAGGGTGTATTCCTGCCTTTCGCCCAATGTATGCTGGGATAGGCTCCAGCCCCCTGCGACCCTGATCAGGATAAGCGGGTTCAGATAATGGATGGATGGATGGATGGGTAATAGTCTGAACATGCAGGAGTGATGCAGGCAAAACCACACCTTGCCGACTGCACTCCGAGAAGAGGAATATGTCCCACTGAAAACAGCTGCTATTCTGTGGCCAACAGAAGAACTCAAACCCACCTTAGTGATGGGAACCAGGACAAAAGAGTCCCACCAAGGTGGACGCCCGGTCTTCGCTTCCCAGAGACTGAGCCAGCAAGGGCCTGGCTACAAACCCGACAGATCCGAACACTTTCCCTGCATTTAATTTCCCCGTGGGTGGAGCCTCACCTGCAGGGCGTAGGAGATGGACAGGCCCATGAGTCCGGCGCTCAGATTGTTTCTGGCCACGACCGCGAACAGGGAAGCAAACAGCACGATGCAGTTCCCCACAAACTCCAACCGAATCGCCAGCCACCTGCAGAACCAAAGCAGTCAAAATCAGGTAAAGTGGTTTACACCGCCCCGTTGGGCTGGGCAACATTAGAAGGGACCAGCTGGATGGTTTCCGTCCGCTGGGGTGATAGCACCTCATACCACACCACTGACCCCGGCATCAAAACTCATGTATGTGAGAACTGTAGTGTGAAAAGAAGCACCAAAAGAAATAATCATGTGCTTCAGAAGAAGACAACCGGTCATCTATACACGATTGGCCAAACTGATTTGAGGAGATTGAAATACATTAATATATAAATAAACAAATGTATTTCTGGCGTCACCTGTTGGCCACGATGCTGGGGTAGTAGGCTTTCTGGTTGCGGTCGACGCGGTCCTGGTTCTGCCGGATGAAGCGGTCCTGCTCGCGGAAGGCGCGGATGACGCTGGTTCCCAGGAGCGTCTCGTTGAAGTGGGAGTACACCGGCGAACGGCACACCGACTCCAGACGCTTCAGCTGCCGCGACGAAGCCACGTAGAACCGCTGCAACAGCAGAGATACCACTTTTACCTGGGGGCACGATGGACCCTCCCCACCTTTAGGGACACTTTTGGCCAGTGGTCCTCACAACTGGTCCTGGAGAGCCGCAGGGTGTGATTAAAGCAGTACATTGTAGAGTTAACCCACCTCACCTGTTTTTTTTCGGCCTGAATTGGTTGGTGATATTAAGGCGAAAACTAAAACCAGCACACCCTGCAGATCTCCAGGACCAGGAGTGTTTTAGCCAAAGGGCACACCTTTCCCAGCGGGGTCTGAATGAGCTCATTGGCTGCAGCCTACCTGCACGAAGAAGTAAAGCAGGCCGAGGGGCGGGATGATGACAGCCACGAGGGGCGTGGCCACCAGGATGACGACGCAGGCGCCCAGCACGTTGAACATGGAGCCCATGAACATCTTGATGATGTTGGGGATGACCGAGTCGATGGTGTCTATCTCCTTGGCGAAGCGGTTGACCAGGTTACCGCTCGGCGTGCGCTCAAAGAAGGAAATGGGCGACCGCAGGACGTTGTACAGCATGCTCTGGTGCAGGTACCGGGACGCCAGGATCCCGCCAAATGACACCGAAATGGAGTAGCAGAGCACAGAGAGACCTGCACACACCAGGGAGGGGGGTCGAGGGGGAGCACAGATATATATAGCCCATTCACTTCAGTGATCATCAACCTGTGCCACTGTACCATTTTTGGAAATATAACTGGACCTCTTAGATCAGGGGTCTCCAATCTTATCCTAAAAGGGCCGGCGTGGGTGCAGGTTTCTGTTTTAACCCAGCAGTAACACACCTGATTATACTAATGAACTAATCGTGGTCTTTAATCAAGACCTAGATGAGTAGAATCAGCTGTCTTAGTCCTGTGCTAAAACAACAACCTGCACACACACCGGCCCTTTCTGGATAAGATTGGAGACCCCTGTTTTAGATGGAATATAGGGGGATCAGAAACTAAGTTTCGGGGCCCCGGTGGCCGAGCGTACCTTGGGACAGGCCCAGCACCGCGTAGACTGACAGCCGCTTCCGGCTGGAGGGCTGCGTCCCGTTCACCACGGGGTCGTCCGTCCACAGACTGAGCCAGTAGTTGGAGGCCAGAGAGGCCAGGTGATGGGTGAAGAAGAGGAAGGCGCTGACGAAGGACAGGACCAGGCCGATGGCCTTCATGTACTCCCAGAACACCGACAGCTTCACCTGCGGAAGAGCGGGCGGGGTCAGAGCTTTACGGGGTCAGAGGCGGATGAGGTCAGAGCTTTACGGGGTCAGAGCTGGTCGCAGTCACGTTAGCACGTTAGCTTAGTGTGTGACAGCACGGATCGAGGGTCCGGAGTTCAGCAGGGTGGGGCGCTCTCTTACCCTGCCTGTGTTGGCTTTGTCTGCATCTGTGAGCTTCCCTGCCTGCTGCGCTTTGCCCCCCTCGCCCACGCCCTGGCTCTTGCCCTGACGGCTCTTCAGGGTTGGTTGCGTGGAGTTAGCCACCGGCACAGAGGCCTGGCCGGTGGGCTTGCTGTGGCGAAACACACAGGTAAACGACACATCACATCACACTACATAGTACATTACATTGCATTCCCTCTTATTAAATCATAAAACATGAAATGACATCAAAATCATATAACATCACATTATGTGCACCTGCCACATGCTTATTGAAAGTGGAGATCATCAGTGTTCACAAATTACGATTTGCAATTAACAATTTAGGGGACACATTTAGCTAAAGCAACTTCTGTCAGGAAAGCGTGTCTAGCATTAGCAGAGTCAGCTTCCTGAGAACATGATCATAGACGATATCATTACATCATTATCATTGCTTTCCCATTATATTACTTTATAAATATAATTGCAGCAACAGATTTCAGGGCCAGTCCATGTGAACATATCTATCGGGGGGGGGGGGGGGGGGACTAATATCTGTTTGGCGGTGTTTGCAGGGGCTGTAAGGAAACCCCCGTACCCG
This sequence comes from Conger conger, assembly GCF_963514075.1. NCBI lineage: Eukaryota > Metazoa > Chordata > Actinopteri > Anguilliformes > Congridae > Conger > Conger conger. The sequence goes on from NC_083775.1 coordinate 24,872,091, forward strand.
TCACTCACCCCAGCAGTGCAGCTGGAGCCCCGTTCTCCTGACCCTTCTTTTCCAAGGACACGTCTGCAGAAAAACACCCCAGTCAGTCAGCCCCTGTGCACTCTGCCCCAACTCCACCCACCGCATGCAGTGAACTCAACCGGCCTTCTGCGCAGAAGGCAAAGGGGTAAACAACCCGAGCATAGACAAAACAGGGCGCTTCTGAGCTTACAGTTTATAAATACTACAGGTTCATCTGGAGGTTGCATGATATGGAAGCTTAGAAAAGGCCACCAAGTATAAGGCTAAAATGAGAGTAAACACAGAATTTAGGTTGTGAATGAATTTATATTGTTGCATATCCCCCAAATGTGCTGCGAGAGGCTGAAACAGTGTGTGAGTACAAGTGCGTGTGTGTGTCCCTGTGTACATGTATGCGTGTGTGTACGTGTAAATTACAGTGTCATGGTAAGAAAAGACAGAAAAACCTCAGAGGGAACACTGGCACACACCACCCCAGCAATATAGCTCCTCAATTGCCACGAGATGTAGTGTATGTTTCTTTTGCAGTATGTATGAAAACTGAGATTCATTCAGATACAGTTCGAAAGATATAAAAAAATGAGGAAATAAAGAAAGAAAAAAAGCACAAGTATTAATTATCTGTTCAAGTAAGCTAGAAGACTAGCTAAGCATTGCAGCGAGTTGGCATTATCTAGCTGCATTATTATTTAAAGCTATATAATGCTACTTACTTAGCGTTACATAGCACACTGTACTTACTGTAGTTGAGAAGGCAAATGTTTGGTGAGTGGTGCTAGCTAGAAACTTTAGCTAGCTCTAAGTAGGTATTAACCTACCAAATAGAATAGCCAAATATATATAGCTACGCATATTAGCCATCTTGCTTTATTTACTGCTAAATAAGTTAGCAAGCGATGCATTATAAAATCTACAATCTCTGGTATCACACAAAACCTATCTAGCTAAGTAACTAGCCAACTAACTCCGATAAATACATAATAGGCATCAAATGTTCATATTGGCACAGTTCCACACAACCAAAGATAGTGGGAATCAGTTGGAGAAGTTGGCTGTACTGGATGATACCATAAGACAGTTAACTATCTGCATTCTGTTCAGTGGTTCTGAAATGTTTTTCTGTATCACAGCAGCTCAACAGAATCAGCTAATCTGCTGCTAAATGTCCAATAATAATGTATAATTTTTAATCCCGCCTTAAAAAACCTGAATAATTTTTCACTGATAGCCAGAAGGCATCATTAAGAAAATCCATGACCAATAAAAGCACACTCTTGGTTGCCAAGAACAGTCAACACCCTGTTGAAAAGGAAGATTTTCAAACCGGAGACCCAGCTAGCTACCATGCATTTCCCAAGTGTGTTTATGACCAAAACCCTGCCATTCTACAGAAAATCCTAAATCCCTTGCTCCAAATGAGACCCCAACATCCTGTGTACTGTGTACACTAGCATACGGTGTACATGAAGTATATTTGAGAACATTTGACCTCCTTAAATTTATCACACAGTATACTCAACAATCACACCCAATAGTATTGAAGGGCTTTGGTTTATTTACAGCAATGGTTCCAAAACCTTTCCTTAAAATGCACAGTGTCACCTTAATCAATCCTTATTTGGACACCTGATTCTACTAATCAGGATTGCAGTGAAGACCTACAGGACAGAAGATCTCCAGGAACATGGTTGGGAACCTTATTCCAACCAAAATTAACACCTGGAATTTTTTCAATGCCCAGGACAGTTCAGAGCTGCAAACCTCCAAAAACCATGGCAGGGCCTGAGACCACGAGCACTACTGAGATATCAAAATGGCGCAACCTCACTGAACCAGGCCAGGAGCCACTCCGAGGCTTATTTGGCTAATCTGCCATGTTGCGGTGCATCAACAAGCCCGACAATCTGGGATGAAATCCGAACCGGGCCAGCGGCAACTGCAGCCAGTAGCTGACGCATAATTGCCGTCATCCAAGGTACAGAAGGGTCAAATCAGTTGGTTTGGCGTTTCACCGCTCCCTGGGCGACCCCCACTGGTCGGGAGGGTGCTCGCGGGTATGAGATGACTTCCTCCGAGTCAACTCCACGGGAGCTCAGCTGCGGGCTGCAGTGTGGATAGAAGCAGGCCGGCAACACCATGCTTTTGAGAGGAGAACCTCTTCACATGCTCGATCCCTTCACTCCGCCAAAACGGCAGCGAGGGATCGAGCATTAACTTGATATTCCGTTTTACGGGAGGAATTGGATGTAGTCAGCCCTACGGTGGGCTCCAAATGTTTGACGTTTTAAAAAAAAGAAAAAACCCCAAACAGGCCAGTCTACTCATCACATGCAGAACGTGCAACTCCAAACATAGATACTTCGGTACTTGAAGGTAACTCTTTTGGAGGAAGTATTCCCCAGAACGGGAAGGGCAGAATGGCAGGTTTCAAGGCCAGTTCAGATCAAAGAGCACTCAGAGTGAACTGCTGCAGACAAAACGTCAATTATAATTTGTCACGGAAACAATAATTTAGTGTGCTGGTAATCCAATCCTTATTTTTATGCAGACTGTGTAGGCTCTCAGTTGTAATATTTATGTTTAAAAACCTCATCTCCTCCGCTCTTGCAGTTTTGATCTGAACTGGGCTGAAGGTTACGTTGAGTTATGCATGGTTATGTGGGGTTATGGTTTTCCCCAGAGAACAGCCCAGGTGCTCCTAATTTAAAAAATCATCCCCAAACCTGTTTCCCCATCCTCTTCCTCCTGCAAGCTGGACTGCTCTGTACACACACACACACACACACACACACACACACACACACACACACACACACAACAGGGACAAATGGGTAAAATAGTCAGCAGACAAATGGGTAAAAGCCATTGAATGAAAGGGAAGGCCCTCTCTGTCTATTGTCTTCAACAGCAGAGTTTGCCAACACAGCTAATGGAAAGGTCCACATAATCAGCTACTACCAATACTGCTGCGTGCCCAAAGGTTGCCGGGCCAACCCCTTTATCTGTACAACAGCTGTGTGAAACAGGCTCAGGAGCAATTTCATTTCCACAGACACCCGCTCACAGTCTCTCTCTCTCTCACACACACACACACACACACACACACACACACACACACACGGATACACACGGATACACACGAACACACGAACACGGACATGCACACAGGTCTCACCAGTTTCCTCCTCCCCCTGCTCGTTGTTGGCGTAGGTCCGGAGGAATTCGGCGAAGGCCCCCTGCCGCCCCATTAGCTCTGGGTACGAGCCCATCTCTGTGATTTCTCCCTCCACCATCACCAGGATCAGATCGGCCTGGGGCAGGAAGCTGAGGCCGTGGGTCACTAGGATACGCGTCTGCGCAAACACAGAGTTTACATTAACTACTGGACACATGTTTGCGCATTCCATGCATAGTGCATACTTAAGTAAAGACTACTGCATGTGAATAAACCCACAGAAAAATGATATTAACAAAAAAAAGCAGTTTTATCTTTGGATGCCTGCTGTTACCATGCCCATTTAAACCAAACCTATGATGAATGGGCAGCCCCATGTTAGGGATTCTTTCTGATGTCACGGTCCGGCCTTCCTCATGCGAAAACAGAGACGCGCTCACCTTGTCCTGCAGCAGCCCCTGGGGGCCGACCACCTTCTCAAAGATGTGCTTCCCCACGTGGGCGTCCACGGCGGACAGGGGGTCGTCCAGCAGGTACACGGCCCGGTCGCAGTACACCGCCCGGGCCAGGCTCACCCTCTGCTTCTGCCCTCCGGACAGGTTCACGCCCTGAGAGGAGGAGGAGCACACCGTTTCACCTGAGGCCCCGCGTTTATTCACGACTCGCTAACGCCCGGGCTGAGCTCCGACGCTCACCTTCTCCCCGATCTCGGTGGCGTCTCCAGCCGGCAGGATCTCCAGGTCGGGCATCAGAGCGCAGGCCTCCACCACCTTCCAGTACCAGCTGTCCTTCCGCTCGCCCCCGAACACGATGTTCTCCCGCAGGCTGGCGTTCTGAATCCAGGCCTGCTGGGGCACGTAGGCCACGGAGCCCTGCAACAGACCCCAGATCAGTTACCGACCAGCACACAGAGAATGAAGCGCTTATGGGAACAGATCCCAGATCAGTTACCGACCAGCACACAGAGAATGAAGCGCTTATGGGAACAGATCCGAGATCAGTTACCAACCAGCACACAGAGAATTAAGCACTTATAGGAATACATGCACGGTACATTACTGAAGGGGAGTCTTACTGGGGTGCCTTTATTGGGGTACAGGGGTGTGAATGGGTGCTTTAACCCGGTGTGTGGTGTGTTTAGGGGCGTACCCGCATGGAGACAGACCCCTCCTGTTTGTGCATCTCTCCTAGCAGGGCAGACAGCAGAGACGATTTCCCCGAGCCCACGTGGCCGACCACTGCAACCAGAGAACCTTCTGGAATCTGTACACTGATCCTGTCAAGAGAGGGGAGAGGTGGGACGGGGCACAGTGGCAGAAATCCAAGATGGCACAACGTGGGAACCGATACAAGTGTGCACTCACAGGTTTCTGGCACAAAAGCTCAAAAAACAATACAAACAGTACAGTAATTGCAGCTGTCAAGTTAGTGCCTCTGAAAATCAATAAACATTCATTTGAGGCAACTACACACTCCCTCTCTGCATTCATTCAACAACTACGGACATAATAATCACTGCAACAGCAATGCTAACAATAATGATAAGGCCAGGCTCACACCTCTTCAGAGTGGGTGGGTCGGTTCTGGACCAGCTGAAGGTGCTGTTGGAGACAACCACGCTGTTGGAGGCTAGGAGAGAGAGAGGAATCTGGGCTCAGGGTGCAGAACAGACACCCATCATGCAGGGACAGTCTTTGCACCATAGTCTCACACATACACACACACACACACACACACACACACACACACACACACACACACACACTAAAAGCAGACCAAAGCAGAGTCTCACAAGCAGTGATAGCAGTGTTATCCACGCTGTCCTCCAGCTCCTCGTGGGACAGGAACACCCGCAACCGCTTCAGGGACACGCTGGCCTTCAGAAGCACAGGATGTACAACATGGCAACAGGAAGTAGAGTATCATAACAGGAAGTACAAAGAGGCTACCTGAAATACAGCATGCCTTTGGATGGCACAAAGTGGCTACAGGAAGACAGTCATGGGCAGAGCAAGTCCAACATGGTGATAGTACAGCATGGCTCGAATAAAGGCACTCTGTTAAGGTTATTCAATCAACTGTATAGGGCAGGGGTCAACAACCCTGTTCCTGAAGATATACCGTCTTGAAGGTTTCCACTTCAACCGTAATTTGGCACACCTGATTCTACTAATTAGCAGCTCAATGAGATCTGAAGCTGTTGAATGAGGTGCACTTTGTTATTGTTGGAATGACAAGATCTGGTAGATCTCAAAGAACAGGTTTGGTGACCCCTGATATAGGGGATGAATCTTGATAAAATGGCTGACAAGCGAGTTCCCCGAATCGTCATCGAACTAAGCAGCCCTGAAGGAAGTACTGCTGCTCACAGAGCGGCTTCCCCAACGCTATCGCAGTGCCACCACGTTGCCACTAGAGGGCATAAAAAAGGACACTTGTAGCTCAGAAAGACTGGAGATTGCCGGAGTTGGGCAGGAGGGCGAGGTCGGGCGTGACACTGACCTCCACCATGCTGCTGATGACCATAGGAAGCATGCTGAGGGGGAAGCGCAGCAGGTTGAAGAGAGCCAGAGACACGAAGGCCTTCTGAGCATCCAGAACGTTCCGCTCGTCTATCAGCACGTACACCCCAAACGTGGACAGCGCCACCTGCAGGGGGAAGAGCAGGCGTCGGTCTGAACAGCACGCTGCGAGCCCATTGTCTGTGTCTGTGTGTTTGTGAATGTGGAGCTTAGGTATATAGCGTGTGTATAGTGTATGGCGTATGGGTGCGTGAGTGTGAGTGTGTGTGTGTGTGTGTGTGTGTGTGTGTGTGTGTGTGTGCATGTTCTCTCACCAGGAAGGGTGCGCAGACCCAGGTGAAGGTGGAAACGGCCCCCAGCATGGCGCTCTTTTTCAGCACGCGTAGTTCACTCTCCCGGATCTCAGACACCTTGTCCTTGAAGGCCAGCTCCCAGGCGTACAGCTTCAGAACTTTGATCCCGTTCAGAAGCTCGTTCATCAGCTTGATGCGGTTATCCTTACTCTTCATCTGGGCCACCTGCGCAGGAGCGAACGTAGCGCTGTTCAGCATCGACGCAGAGCTCAGTCCTGCCACAGCTCACGGCCCCGAACACACGCACGCGCCCACACACACACACACACACACACACACACACACACACACACACACAAACACGCGCCCACACACACACACACACACACACACACACACACACATACATACACCGAGGACCATCCAATACACACACACAAACCGAGGACCTTCCAATAGACACACACACACACACACACACACACACACACACACACACCAAAATAGGACCATCCAATACACACACAAACTGAGGACAAATCAAGGACCCCCCAACACACACACACACACACACACACACAGAGGACCATCCAAGTCCCCTCATGCTCACCTCACATCCTATTTCTCCTCTACCCTCATCTGTTCTTCATCACGTTTGTTTTCCTTTCTTTTTCCGCAGGACAGGAAGCCCGCTGTACAGGTTTTATTTGTACTCAACGAGCATGTTTGAACTAGTTGTGCATATGCGTGACGAATTTCATCCTTTTTCCCGTACAATAAATAAATAAAACCAGAAAAGGACAGCGGCCTCACCTGGAAGGTTTTGTTCTTCATGGCAATGACGGCGTTGATTGGGAACATCAGCACCATGACAGCCACACCAGCCAGCACAGACGGGCCCAGGGTCTGCACAGAAGGACCACAGACCAGGACTTTCACTACATGGCATTACACACGTATCCATCTCCATCTACACATATTTATATATAACACACTTTTGTGTATATTCCTCCCACACCATGGTAGTTTTAATAAACTGGTACTGGGTGCTCAGTTCATTACTCTGAGGAGAAATAGCACCAACTGGGGGCGCTGGGGCACAGTTTTTGGAATCTGTCCTTGTCGGATAAACGGGTCTAACTGGTGGCCGTTGGATACACAGGTAGAGCCATCTTTCCCGATGAAAAGGTCATGAAACCGCCCCAAGATGGAAGGTCAAGAGGAGCCCTGCTGGCACTGAGGGTGGCATTCATTCACCCTGCGGTTTCCCGGGGAACGCCACCGCTCCGTCAACAGGTTTGTTGATCGGCCGGAAAACACCACAGCAACGGCCATGCCACAAATTCCCCATCTAAGGAGACTTAAAGACTTTCAAACAAACAGGGCACGTCTCCATGACAACACAGACGAGAAGTTACATGCGTCAGAAGAAAAATCGCTCCAGGAATTACGGCCATTTCGAAAGACCCGCTGCCTGTTGCTTTCACTTCATTATTAAACCATGTTTGCCAAGTCCGCAAACAAAAGATGAAGGTTCAATTTGTTTTTCCTGGCAATACCTTGGATGCGCGTGTATGTGTGTGTGTGGGAGCAGATGCAGTCCGGCACAGCTGATCCGGGATCAACTTGCCCAAGCCTGAATCTGCCAGAACCATAAGCGGAGAATGACCAGGGCTGATCCAGAGTCAGTGGCAGCCGCACTCACCTGCCACAGGAAGTAGAGGGCGAGGATCACTTGCAGGGGGGCAGACCAGACCATGTTGATGTAGGTGATGAGGTCCATGAAGCGCTGGGCGTCCACAGACATCAGGTTTACAATCTCACCCACAGTGGAGCTGCGCCGAGCAGCACTGGTGATGACCAGGGCCTGCCACCAGGGGGAGACAGATCACCCATGTGAAAAACAATGCGCTCAAATGTACCTGAACAAGACTACTTCATACTTAAGGATACTTGAAGTATAGTTAAGGTTTGTAACAAGTATGCTTAGTTGACCCTTTTTTCACAAGGGCAGACACCACCAGACAGAAAGACATGAACACACTATACTTTTCCACTTTGTTCAGAGAGCAGGATTACAGATACAGGTCAAAGTTCACATTAGCTGGCAATTCCCGGATTTTGAATTTAACACCTTTCTGGAAATTCGAGCTGTCAAAAATAAATAAGTGAATAAATATTTATGGACTACAGTCTAAACAATGGCTTTTATATTCCAAATACAAATTTTGTCTCAAAAGTAATAATAACTTTATCTGCAAAGCTCTATTTGCCAAATCGACCTAAAGCATGAGACAACGGGCTCAATCAATTCTGCATGGAGAGGCTGCCGGCAGGAGACACTTATGTTTTGAAATATAGTAGTCCAGAAGAGCAAGATTATACCTTTTAAACTGTGAACATTAGTAATAGATCTGGCTGGAACTTTAGAATTTGTCCAACAAACAGACGCCTTTCAGGACCGTAGCGCGAAAACTGATACAGCATGAACTCAACAGCACGCAGATAGTGCCTGGGAACTGAACACCTGGCCACAACAGCGAGATCCGTGCATCCACTGAGAATGCGCTGCCCTCTTGACCGTGTTACACGGTACTGCCCGTTACCCCTCAGTGTTTAAACAAACTAACGAATATGAACGGGTCTTTAAAATGAGAATTTTAAACTTTCCAGCCTGTTCCGGTGACTGGCCCCATTTGATTCTGACCGCATCGAACCTCGGTTATCACATCACGACGACGCCTGAGGCAACAAGGGTCAGCCGAGCTGGAAAAACGGGCAGGAAACGGAAGGGCCGGCTCACCTTCCTGTACACGGCGCCCACGATAGCAGACCGCAGTCGCATGCCGGTAATGAAGCAGACGTGAAAGTACTTCTGGAGGATGAGCGTCTGCACACAGGTGCACACAAACAGCAGGGAGGTGTAGAAGTACCCCCGCCAGGAGGGGGCGCTTGAGTCGTTCACAAACTCAATCAGGAGCCTGTCGTACCGCAAAAACAAAATGAGTTTTTTCTCTGAAGCTAGTCAAAACACCACCAAACTTAAACTGCCGTGAATGTCAACTTGACAACCACCTGTCGTTAAAGACTTGCTTCGATTACTGAAAACACGTTTCAGTTCTCCAAGAACTCAAACTACCAGAATTCACTGCTCCACCGCTTTCCGTAAATTGTCGCAAATAACAAACCCAGCTGCAACTACTCATTCTTAAAATAAGTTCTCCTTTCAAGAACAGTGCTATGAGCAGGTAACACTGAAGCCTTTCGTTCTTTTTGAAAACCAAGCCCATCAGTAGACACGGGCTACGACAGTCAGTGCGCATGTTTGCGTGCGCGCTCACCTGAGGATTAAGGGGCCCATGAACATCAGGATGTCGTGGATGATCTTGTAGAAGGAGCTGACCAGGAAGTAGGGGCCGAAGGCGCGGCAGAGCGCCAGGAAGAGGGAGGGCTGGCGGCCCTTCTGCCCGGTCTTCACCAGCAGCACCTCGGCCTCCTCGGCCGGCCGCCCCGCCGTCCCCCCCGCCTCTCCGCCCCCCGCCGACGTCTTCCCTAAGTACACGGTCCCCTCGGACAGCCTGGGACACACAGGGAGAGGGGGCGTCACATGACACGAGCTAGCGAAGCGGGCGTGCGGGAGTGGCGCATGCGGTGTGTTTGTGTGCAGTGAAGCGTACTGAACGAACGAGTGGAAACGGCATTCCAGCAGGAGCCACTACAGGTTTTAGTATGAGCACGGTTCTGTATGGAGAGGAACCTGCTTCCAGTAAAACATGGAGTGGCTCAAACCACTCCACACTGGGAGTGACTTCTACATCCCTGAGAGGGGCTGGTCCTATGGCCAGAACACTAGGGACACAGGCAGAAGACTGAACTCGGGTTTGTTTGCTAAGGGAGACCTGTGACCTCTGACCTCTTGGCCTTGTTGCACTCGTGATGCCAGGAGTGCACTAGCTGGGGGACGATGGCCCGAGACTGATCGGCTGAGTTTAGGGACCACAGGTCACTCTCCTCCAGGGGGCGCCGGTACCCGCGCACCATCAGCCTACAGAGGAAGACAATACCTGCAACATCAGATACTGTAGATAATGCATGTACACGCATGCACGCACGCACGCACGCACGCACGCACGCACACACGCACACACACGCATGCACGCACGTACACACACACACACAGCCCTACAGGGCTCTATGGGGGCTAGGGGGGTACCCTAACCCCCAGAGGCAATTTGTTCCTACCCTGTGATCCACCAGAAGGTAATCTTGGACAGGAAAGAGGCTCCCAATTCAGGACAGGGGTTCTGCAGGGAGGAAACACACAGAACTCAGTCCTTTTGTGCATTTCCACTATACACTATATAATGCTCACTGTGTCACTGCACTGCTACAACACACCTCTCACTGTGTCATTGCACTGCTATAACACACAGCTCACTGTCACTGCACTGCTATAACACACAGCTCACTGTGTCACTGCACTGCTATAACACACCTCTCACTGTGTCACTGCACTGCTACAACACACCTCTCACAGTGTCACTGCACTGCTATAACACACCTCTCACTGTGTCACTGCACTGCTATAACACACAGCTCACTGTCACTGCACTGCTATAACACACAGCTCACTGTGCCACTGCATTCAACGTCAACGTCAACAAGAACAATGCTAACATTCTCAGTTTCCCAGGTTTAAAAAAGGCAATCAGAGGGCTTAAGCCTGATTTATGCTTCTGCATTTAATCTATGCAGAGCCTGCAGCGTGAGCATTTCTACTTGTGCGCTGGGGAGTCTGCATCGCTGTGCAATTACACCACCAAAACACTAGTCGGTGGTTGGGTTTCCATGCCGCAGTGTTGAGTTTCTTCCGGTTTCTTCGTGTAATTCAAACAATGGGCGTGTCTGAAACAGCACAAATACTGCCTTCATATGAGGAAATGCGATGCTACCAAACGGACCAATCACAGTTGTTGTGGTATGCGTCGCCGTGACGTGTAGCCGCATTTCTGGGGAGGTGCACGTCAGGTTACGCCGTAGGCTCTGCGTACATTCAAGGCACAAGTATGAATCAGGCTTAAACACCACGTGCCACCAGCAACACGCAAACCTGTCCCATTCCCTAAGGCAAGACTGTTCTGGAACACTGTGAATTACGACTCCTGCTTCCGTCTCTGCAGCCCCAGGGCCGCGGAACAGTAACGGCACGACCCGGCGTCACCCACCGGGTCTCGGACAACCTGGGAGAAGAGGGGAGGTGAGTCCGACAGGCAGGACAGCAGCAGGGAGAGCAGCAGCAGGGTGAAGTAGATGTAAAAGGTGCTGTAGCGGAACGCGTCCACGTCAGACGGCTGAGAGACAGAGAGAGAGAGGAGATGAGGACCACCCATTTGCCAGCGGTTACTGTACATCGACAAAACACATTGAAACACCCCCCTCCCCGACGCACTCCCTGGCCCCGGCCGATGCGCCGACCGTCGTGTTCTCGGAGCAGAACACACCCGCAGTGCAGGGGCCAGGCCCAGGGGGAGCACAGAGCCCACGGGCGTAAAGTGCGGACGCTCACCTGGCTGAGCGCCTGCAGGATCTTGGAGCGGAAGGAGACGGTGGCGCACAGCACTGCCAGCAGCCAGAAGACCAGCATCAGGCCTGAGGACTGAACTCCCTTCATCCGCTCGTACTGGACCAGCCACACCGTCAGCAGCTACATGCACGAGCGCGCGGACACATGAACACACGCGTACAGAGATACGCGCGCGAGGACACGGACACATAAACGCACACCACACACGTACACGGAGATAAGACGCACATACACAGAGATACAGGCACAAACACAGAGATACACGTACAAACACACACAAACACAGAAACATAAGCACACATATATACACACACATACACAGAGATACACGCATACACAGAGATACACGCAAAAACACACGGACACATAAACACACACGTACACAGAGATACACAGACAAACACACAGAAACATAAACACACACATATGAACCCAGGTACATAGACCAACGAAAATAAACACAAACATACATGCACACCACAACAGATACAGGCAGAAACAGAAATTATCTTGTGATTGTATCTGTAAGATGTATGATTTCAATCAATGTAAGATTTCACAACTAGGTGTGTGTATGAATTGTGTATGTCTATATGTGTGTGAGTATGACAAATGCATGTGTTTGTGTGGGGTGCGTGTGTACAGGGTGTGTGTGTGTGTGTGTGTGTGTGTGTGTGTACAGGAGGTGTGTGATGTAGAAGTACAGGGGGCGTGTGCGTGTGTGTGTGGTGTGTGTGTGTGTGTGCGTGCGTGTGTGTGTGTGTGTGTGTGTGTGTGTACAGGAGGTGTGTGATGTAGAAGTACAGGGGGCGTGTGCGTGTGTGTGTGGTGTGTGTGTGTGTGTGTGATGTAGTACAGGGGGCAGACTCACCATTGTGATGCCGAGAATGGTGGGACTGACTAGGTACACGGGAGCTATAGCAACACCTTGGTTTCTTTCCCAGAAAGAATAAAAGACATCTGCCCAGCAGACAACCCACAGCAGCAGCCCCAAAACCTGCAGGGGAGAGAGCAACCGGCTCATTACCCAGACATCCAGGAAATCATTATGCCTGTGATTAGCTGAAAACAAATCCTTTTAATTCCTCAGAAACAACCTCTGCATCATTTAAATTGGCAATCTGAATGAGGCTGAAGGAATCTCCTGCACCCATTTCCTGATATTCTATCCACACATGGGCGTTTGAGCACAGCGGAGCACGCAAAGCAAGGCTTCGTTGAACAGGGTGCTACCGAACTACTGAACAAAACAATCCCTTTCGCCCTCATCTTAAGGCACCTTAAAGAAAGGAACACTGAAAGAGAAAGAGAAAGGGTTGAGGGTTGATGGGAATACAGTACATCAACAGGTGTGCTGAAAGCACAAGAGGAAAGTACAGTTCTAAGAGCTAGAATTGACCCCAAGGATAAAAACCTGAACCCTGTAGATAAAAAGAGTTTACACAAGCGCGATCATTACATGGATAATTTTAAATCACAAGCTCAACTACAGTCGCAGATGGTGGTGGTTTTTGAAGGTGGATGGAGATAGATCTTGTGACCTGTATGACAGCCCTTCTCTTGTGACTCACACCGAAGAGCCAATGGTGAGGAAAAGGGAAGTTAGCATTGACCTAAAGGGCAGGAGATGCATGTCCCTAAAGGGCTAAAAGCAAATATCTGCACGCAATGTTATGCTATATGCTTGAACTTAAGTATAGATTTAGACAGGGACACCAATCAATTTGGCGGATTAGGAATTATACAACTGTTCAAATGCCTTCTTCTCTTCTCTCTTATTTTTCTCTACAAAGCAAAAGAACAAATTTCCACTAACTCAAAACAGGATTTTAGTTCTGTTGTGACACAACAGAATGCAAAACAAAAAAAAATAAAGTCGCTGAACGATAAATGCAAAACGTTGTCCGACACAGTCCTGTCAGTATTGACGCTTTGCTGACGGAGCATAAATTAGCCTTCACTCAAGTGCTGAGTAACGACATTCAAACCCTGTGCTTCCAGGACCTGGACTGAGAACCACTGATCTTGGGTCACCGGTACCTCCTTCCTCAGCCAGTATAACTTCCCCCACAACTTGCATTAGATAGCTTTTTTCATATGACTAAATATATTCTTGCAAAAGGGCAAATATGCAAAATGAAGGTTTATGCCCCAGGTCATGACTGTAAAAAAAAAATCCTGTGTGAAATCCTGCCTCACTCCAAATCTGCCCCACTATGGTGGTGCTCTAGGAGTTTTCCCAGTGCTGTTTCTCAAACTGTACGCTCCACCTCAAGGGGTGGAATGGACATCTTTCTCCTGAAATCTCTTTGGATGACTGAAATAGGTCACCTCAAGGTAATCATTTCTGACTTAATATTCATTCATAATAAAATAAAATATTGCAATCATAAAATCATAAATCAAAAATCCTAATAAAATAAGAATTCTTAATAAAGCCATTTAGCATTCATTCAGTGGATTGTAGGCAGAAAATAAAATTCAATAGTGACATCTGTTCATTACATCACACTTCACAACAGAAAACAAAGCTCACATATGAGCAAAATTTCAATTTCAAATTCACATTCCTGGCAGCTACAGGAGCATTAGCTAGGTAGACAACTCTGGATTGAGCAGAGCAGAGCAGATTAGAACCAAGTCTTAATTACTCAACCACGAACAAGGTGAAGATATTTGTGATCTGTGATATTTCCTGGAATGCTTTACCAGCAGACCAAGATAGACCTGCAAAACCAGCTGCAGGCAACAAATGAGACTGCCTACATGCGCTTATTTACATGTTATTATTGAAACCGAATTAATTAGAACAGGCTACTCTGGTACGCCAATTAAATATACCCTCTCCATGTGTCAATAAGAGGTTACCAAGGCAACTTTATTCAATCGTCACTTCAATAACAGACCCCAAAAAATAAATACATGAATTAATTAAAATAAATCATACAACCTCAATCACATAGCAACAACTACAAACAACCAGACTCATGACCGGTATGTTTCACAATCAGACTGTCCAACACAACCTCGGTTTTAACAATGAGTCGGCAAGATCCTCGGCATGTTTCACACACAAAGTAAAAATGAAGTGCAAGACACAGGCATGTAAGAAATTCAATTGCGCCCTGAGAGGCGGTGAAGCGGGGACAGGGGGCGGAGGAGCTGGGAGAAGAAGGAGAGGGCAATGAGGAGAAGGATGCGGTGCGGAGACAGAGGCAGCTGGGTGACCCAGACTCACGGTTTTGGCTTTGTTGAGGTGGGTCATGCATATGTACCCTCTGTCATGGTGCCGCAGGTGCAGGAAGTAGAGGGGCAAGCAGAGCCAGAGGTAGATGCAGGGGACCCACACCAGCACCGTGTTCTGGAAGCACTGGGTCAGGTCTGGGTTGGAGGTGTGCCACGTCCGGTTCCAGTCCTGAAAACGAACGCCAAACAAAACAAGCAAAGATCAGATATCCGGGCCTGGCTGGGTCTCCTGCTGTAATGACAGAGATTGGGGTCTTATCGGGGTGGGGTGGGCGTTGTGTGTTCCATGTTCCATAGATCAGTTTTCCATTACGCTTCAGTCAACAAAAAAGACAGCAGGGTCACTAAACTAATATTTACCAGAGATAAAAAAATTTTTTTAAAACTTAAAAAGCACCGTCAGGGAAACACAATTAAATGCAGGTTTAAGGATGAAGTGTCATTTAGCAGTGAAACTAACATGACATTTACAATCCCCTCCAAAAGTATTAGAACAGCAAGGCCAATTCCTTTGTTTTGGGGTCGAGACAAGAATTTCAGCTTTTGCTTCCTGGTAATTACACCTCGACTCGATGTGTTAAACTACTTAAACATAGTGCCTTTGGTATCAGACCAACCAATTTTTAGGTGAGCAAAAGTATTGGAACAGATAGAATTTAAGTAAATGAAAGTACATAACAGTTAATATTTGGGAGCATATGCTTAAGCTTGCAATAACGGCATCAAGCCAGCGACCCAATAACATCACCAAACTTTTGCATTTCTTCTTCTGTGATGCTTTTCCAGGCTTTCACTGCAGCCTCTTTCACTTGCGGTTTGGTTTGGGGGGGGGGGGGGGGGTTCCTTTCAATCTTCTTTTCGGGAGGTGAAATTCATGCTCAAACCAAGAGTAGACATTCAGAACTATTTACTGCTTAACCAATCAATCTAGCAGGACACAACTGGACAACAGGAAACGCCTGTCAGTCACATGTTCCAATACATTTGCTCACCTAAAAATTGGGCGGTCTGATATAAATGGTGATATGTTTTAAGTTGTTTAACAAATCTTGACAAAAAAACCAGGAAATAAAAGCTGAAATTCGGATCCGTCATCTGTAAGGGTAATTTTCTTAATTTATTCTTAATTGACAATGTGTGTTAACAAAGGCAATCACATGATTACAAATAACTTTTTAGTGATTTATCCTTATTACTATTAGACCACTTTCTGAATTAAGTGCTTACTATGAGTCTTTCTCTGTCTCTCTCCAGCAGACAGACAGCCTTTGACCTAAATGTCTCTGCTTCTCAGCTAGCACATTCTGGTCTTACAGTAAGGTCACCAAGGGGTATTCAGAAGACAAAATATTGATAAATGTTCATGGCCAGCTTCATGTCTTTTTGTTTTGGTAAAGCCCCCCCCTTCAGGAAAAGTGTGTATAATAGTCTTACTGTGTCTGATTCAAATCAGAAAGCCGGTAAGCTTCTCACGTTCTGTAATTTCTTTGCAAATAAATACGAAAGTTAAACTCCAGTATAGCTATCGTTGTTTTTACTGGGATCTGTTTCATCAGATGATGTTCACCTGTGAAATGTTAAAAAAGGCATTTTACCCTAACACATCTCATGTACATCTTTTGACCTCAAACTCCATTGTCAAACAAACCTTGCCGTTCCAATACTTTTGGAGGGGACTGTATGTATGAAATGTGAGCTTGAAATTCTCCTCACAACAGTGGAACAAAGGCTACTGTACACCGCAAACAGTACTCTCGTGCAAGTATACTAAACTTCCACATAGCCCTCTCACACATAAACAAGCTATTCAAACACCTCACGTAACTTGCTCTGAAGTAAATGTCCAATTTCAATAAAAAATTGACAGCTTTGTAAAGTGCCAACTTCGCACTCCTGAGCCAAGCTAAGACACTTGACCTCCCCTGCAGTTTGTGATTGTATAAATAATCTCCTTTGCCTTTCTGCAATAATCCCCTTTGTTTTAGTAATAACGTTATGGATGTAGCTTGAGATTATTGTTGATTTTAGAACAAACAGAAATGTGCACACACCTATCAGTAAGGGGACTGATGCTCAGATAGAGAACAAGTTTTCAATTCTTATGAGTTCAGACCTTTAGGAACTTCAAATGAACAAAGATCACTCAACTGCACAACCATTGTGAAGAAGGGTCAGCTACGACTTTAGTTTCTGAAGAACTTTGGCATAACCACAAAGACATTGGTTCGTTTTGAGAGATCAAAAACCAGTGTGTCCTTGATGGATGCATAATAGCATGGTGAGAACATTGCACTAAAAAGGATCAGAAATTCACACAACAGGTGTGAACAAAGACAGTTTCACCCTAAGGCATTTGAATCTGTGACACCAGAACTTCATCAACTATTATACTTCATTAATCATACATGTTCCCGACATGGTTTTTGTGTTATAAATGTTTTTTGATATTTGCTGGATGTGTAGTGGACACACCCCTCTTTAGTGGACACTACACTCACTTTTCAGCGAGCTGTAAAAACTGAATTTGCCAGCAGTCATGGTGACTGTTACATTTTGTTAACATTTTAAAAGTTTATTCGCCCTGTCATATACCCTCCCCCGGTCCCATAACTGAGGCCAATGATGTCAATTATGAGTTTATTGCACTGTTTACTGTATTCTGCTCGTTAAAGAAATGACACTGACAAAAGATGGGCGAGATGCTATAAATTTACTGCTTCTAAACCAGTGGAGATGGTGGGTGTGTTGGAAATGACAATCGCGGTAGTAGTAGCGCCGCTTATTACAAAAGGCAGTGCTGCTCCTGAGGTTAAGTTAACTCATTAACTCCAGGGTGATCACATATTTAGCCGTTAAAAGCGTTGTCACGCAGGTTGCTAGGTAGTAAGCATTTCGCCAGCATAAGACTTAAAATAGCTAGCGAAGAATTTCAGATGTACGATGAATTAGCTAACATCCGTTGACAATAAGATAATCACCAATTGTTGGTAGGATTAGTTTCGTAGCTAAATTTAGGTCGCTAGCAATAGCTGCTAGTGTTAACCCTAACTTGACCTAAGCTTGCAAACGTTAGTCTGGTTCATATTGCGCGCTGCAAATAAAACAAGCTAACGTAAGGTCTAATTAATAGCAAGCATGATTTTATCACCGAAACAATGGATGTAGCAAGCCAACATTAGCTAATTTGTATGCCTAAAGCGAATATATAACTGTTGACTCGGTACAGAATGCTTGGAAAGGTACGAGTCCGGATAATCTAACGTTAGCAAATCAGCCACCAATATACTGACCGTTACCAAGACACAGCCTGACGTTAGCTAGCTAGCTTAACCGATTGTCAATGGTTTAGGTTGCCAGTTAACGTTAACCTACGTCTGATAACGAACACAACAAAACATTAGCTAGCCAGCTAGTCCAGCTCTACCCAACTGCTTAACTTAGCTATCATAAGTATCCTGGTGCTAGCTAGCTAACTTAGCTAAAATAGTTTAGGTAGTTGGTTGTCTGGCAGAGTTTTATGCAGCTGACAGACACCTGTGCCTCACCTGTGCCTACTTACGACGTAGTTAGCTAGGTAACAAAACTAGTCAGATAACGTTCGCTAAGTAAGATAGATCGCTAGCTACTAGACACAGGTGTCTGTCATCTGCACAAACCACTGCCAGCCAGTTAGCTAACTATACTGTAGCTAGCTAATATCATACCTTAATGTCTTGATAGTTAGCTAATGTTAATGTCAGGTAAGTTAATTAGATGGAGTTATGCAACTTAGCTAGCTAGGTCTTTGCAGCTACCATCCTTGCTAACGATAGCTAACACATTCGAAGCCTAAAAGCTGCATGCAAAGATTGCATGCAAATACTTGGAAAGTTCAGCAAATCTCGTTAGGTAGCTAATATAATTATTTCTTGAACCTGACTGTAGCATTAAGAAACATGGCTGACATTAAAGACAGGAAAAGTCACAGCTGCTAGGCAGAACTAGCGTTACAAAAATGACATTTCAGGTAACTAGCGCTAGCCAGCTAACACGAGTATATGCCATGGGCATGTACACGACTTACCCAAAAGGGATCAGAACCGTCGAGACTACAGAATCTGTCAATACCCATTCTCAATTTTTGTAGAGTGGCCAGAAGAAAATATGATTACTTGTGTGTTTCTTGGGTTTCATAACCAGTTCTAATGAAGCTGCTGAATGAGAAAAGGAGCCGGGGAACGCGGCTTTGGTAAGCACTGGCAAAGGAGGCGCGAGGGGGCTGTGCACTTGGATGACGTCAATGTCCATAGCAGCTGCCCATTTTCGTCTAGGCGTCTGTAGGGCAACATACCCAGCTCCAGACTGTGTACGCAAGTTTTTTGTAACTTCAGTAACGACTGCGCGCAAACACAAGTGGTTACATTGGGGGATCAGTGATGGTGTAAACATTAGTCTCAGAATTAACTTAAAGATTTGGTGGGAAA
Organism: Conger conger; assembly: GCF_963514075.1. Lineage (NCBI taxonomy): Eukaryota > Metazoa > Chordata > Actinopteri > Anguilliformes > Congridae > Conger > Conger conger. The sequence continues at coordinate 24,891,395 of NC_083775.1, forward strand.
TATGTTTGGTAGGAAGTAAATTGTTAGCAGCTCACTCCGCATCATGGAAGATACGCCTCGAGTAACATTTTAAGAATATTCTCAATAAACGTATTGTATTCTGTTCCTGTTATTGTAGTCGCCTACTTAATATCCATTCACTTTATATCTGCTGACGTGCCTGCTGCACCAATGGTCCTATTTATCAGAGATATCATTGATCATATTCAGTAAAGCACATGGAGTTATAGAGAAATGGTAAGATGCATTGTGATATGGATTGAAATTTAGCATGCACCTGGAGTAAAGGCTTCCTCGTTGCCACAAATGTTTTCCTCAATTTTCACATTTCTCTGGCACATATTATGCTAATCGTTTTGAGAGGGCTGATCTGCAGATCTCCAAACGGTTGGCATGCCAACAAATCTGTGTTTAATCACCAGAATGACATTGGTACTTTAATGTCTCACTACCTACAAGCCATTTTCTGTTTAATATAGAAGGGGTTTAAGCCTATGTTTTAATGCAGTTTAAATTAAATATATAAAAACTACTACAAAATGAAGAGCAGCATAAAAGCAGCGAGGAGACTTTTGCAAGTTGGCAAAGTATGACACAAGCCCTTCAACCTAGCTTGTAAATCCCAACCTAGCTTGCTAATGTCTTTATGCTAAAGACATTAGCATACAATCCTGAAATGATTATACACCCTACCTTAAATGCTTATGAAGCAGTAATCCCATCTAGTGGAGATACTATGTAGTTCAGTTCTTAAGGCAGTCTCGTAAGTAATTGTTGACAGTGGTGCGCTGTAATTTCGCAATATTGTTCAACGCATAGTACTGGAGTTAGTGCTAGATGATAGTAACTGAGATAAAAGCTACAGTTTATTTAAATATCGGCTATCTTGTGTATGAGAGTTCTGTCATTTGAACAACTAGATAGCCAGAATAAATCATCATAGTTTTACAGTCTCAAGCATTACTATAGTAAGAGTAGGCAACAAATAATTTATGCATATTATTTATGTGCTAATTCCAATTATCTAAAAGCTAGGGATGATTCCTCTCCTTAGACATGGATAGTAGTTAACAGATACAGTTCAATGTGATAATACAGGATACATTAAAATATATTACCCAAAACAATTAGGCTCATCTTACATGGAGGAAGTGTGGCCATAATAGGTCTACTTAATATTTACATGCGTGTCCAGCTATTATAATTTTAGCAATAGTGGAGGTGTAATGTGTGTTTGCAAAAATTTTGGCCATTCCTGGTTTTTGAAAACACGCTCCTAAAGTTATCTGTCTAAAGTTATTCAAGTTATTCATTATTCAATGTCAAAACCCCAAAACCACTGACAGTAAATATACAAAACAGCTCTCTGTCTGCGTTGCTATCACTTTATGAATACTCCCATTCAGTTAGGCAAATAATAGGCAAATGTATTCTCCAGTGAAAAAAAAAGATTATGTGCACTGCCTGATACGTAGCTACAGAAGACTGGCTCTTACATTCATCATCTATGCCTGTTCATAAAAAAGGGGAATTAGTGTGGTTATACACTCACAGAGCACTTTATTAGGAACACCTACTTATTCATCCGATTATCTAATCAGCCAATTGTGTGTCAACAGTGCAATGCATAAAATCATGCAGATACAGGTCAGGAGTTTCAGTTAATGTTCACATCAACCATCAGAATGGGGAAAGAAATCTGTTCTAAGTGACTTTGACTGTGGAATGATGTGCGGATTCTCACACACAACAGTCTCTAGAGTTTGCAGAGAATGGTGCGGAAAACAAAAAACATCCAGTGAGCAACAGTTCTGCGGGTGGAAATGCCTTGTCAATGAGAGAGGTCAGAGGAGGATGGCCAGACTGGTCAAAACTGACAGGAAGGTGACAGTAAAGCAAATAACCACACATTACTACAGTGGTATGCAGAAGATCATCTCTGAACCCACAATGCATCAAAGCTCTATGTGGAAAGGCTACAACTGCAGCACTGTGCTGTGCTCTGCTCAGTTCATTGTGATGGTAAAGTTCCCAGTTCATTCTCAATGGTCTGGCTAGTTATCATTTGCTAGTTTTAGTGCCCATATGTAAACTAATGTTGTTACCTCTTTAATGTAATTGTTTGCAATAGGTATATAATAAGATGCACAACAGACTGTCTTCATGGAATGCTTTCAGACATAATGTGGTTTGAGAGGGTAAATAATCAAAATTAAAATAGAGAAAAATGAACATATTAAAATTGCAACTGGGATTGGGATTTTGGAGTGGTTGGAACGAAAACCAGCATACACATGGGGTCAGGGCCAGCGTTGGGAACCACAGGGTTAGGCTACCCTTATATACTATGTACGCTGTTCTTGGAGAGATTGAGAGCATGAAACAGAAAGATGCACCATCGGTGTCGACACGTTCCTGCACATCATTGTAATGTAGTTATTTCACAATATATTTATTGAACTTTGACTGATTCCACACATGCTGAACCTTGCAGGTGAATCGTGTGGATTTTCATGTCAGACGCGTTTGTCCATGTCATGAACCAATTTGTTGCCCCAAGTTGTGCGCACGTCGGACAGTATCGCGAACTCGGAGCTTTCAACAACTTACCACTATTACCTCTATTCCATGACACATGCCAATGTCAATATAACTTTAAAAACTGTGAATAACAAGACTACCAAAACCAATACTTGTAGTTTGGTTGGAATATATAGCCGAGGTTGACGCCACGAAGGCAGAGAGTGGTTTGAATTGGAATTAGGTACCATACATCGCCTATCAATCCCACCGTTTACACTTGTTTACTGTAGTTTTTATAGCTATTTTTTGTCATTGGTGCGTGTAGTGTACGTGATATATTTTTAAATATTAATACATATTTACATTAATGTTAATATTATACGTATTATTATTATTATTATTATTATTATTATTATTATTATTATTATTAGTAGTAGTAGTAGTAGCAGCAGCAGCAGCAGCAGCAGCAGCAGCAGTATTATACTTTTTTTTAAAAAGAAGCTATTTCAGCCCCTCTGCGTGGGGTATTACCTGCGCGCTAACCAGAGGATGATGTGAGCGCTTAAAGGACAGTTGCACGTGCAGCGCTCCTCCCTCAGGCCAGAGGGCTCGGTTTAAATACCCTGGTGGGTATGATACCCGGGTCATTTGGACTGTTCGTCTCTGGACTACACCGTACACTACACCCCCAGGACCTAAAAGATTCCAACACCCACACGAAGTAGTGTGAGTATCCATGTTTATTTTGTAACAGCTTTATATTTATCCAGGTATTGAGAATAAGCTGTGCCATCATCCTGCCACCATCCTTTTCTATGAAGCAAGGCAACTGCAAGATAATTGCAAAACACAATTGACCGTTAAGAACGACTACCAACAGGGGATATTTATTTAATTAAATTAGCATTAACTAAATTAGCTAACGAAAATAACACTTGATGGGCCAACAGCACTGAGTGCTCATTTTTATAAGGATGACAGTTTTTAATTTTAATAAGGATGTTCTGTTTTTTTCTGTAATATGCTTTGCGTTTGGGGAGATTTTGTCTGGAAACATTACTCTTGACTGAACACGCATCTTTATACTGCGAAACAGGCAAGAACCGAAGTTGGCTTCAGAACTAATAGCCTAATCCCAACCCATGTGGAAAAACATACAAAAATGGAGTAAGATTCAAGTATTAACTTTTCACATGTTATTTTATTCGACTTAAAAGTATTATGCTATTCATGTCATGACTTATGTCGGGGCGACATGGCTCAGGCAGTAAGAGCAGTTGTCTGGCAGTCGGAGGGTTGCCGGTTAGATTCCCCGCCCGGGCTGTGTCAAAGTGTCCCTGAGCAAGACACCTAACCCCCAAATGCTCCTGACGAGCTGGTCAGGGCCTTGCATGGCAGCCAATCGCCGTCGGTGTATGAATGGATGAATGGAGAAGCATCAATTGTACAGCGCTTTGGATAAAGGTGCTGTATAAATGCCTGCCATTTACCATTTATGTTATTAATATTATGTTTATGGCCACTTTCATATTCGAATGCATACATGAAATCTATTCGAGAAAATGTTGCATATACACTCAGTGTGCAATTGATTAGGTAGACCTGTACACCAGCTTGTTAATGCAAATATTTAATCATCATGTGGCAGTAACTAAATGCATAAAAGCATGCAGACATGGTCAATAGGTTCAGCTGTTGTTCAGACCATATGTCAGCATGGGGACAGGGTGGTTTGAGTAACTGCTGATCTCCTGTGATTTTCGAAATGATACGAAAAACAAAAAAATTCCAGTGACCAGCAGTTCTACAGGCAAAAACGCCTTCGTTAATGGGAGACCTCAGAAGAGAAGGGCCAGACTGGTTGAAGCTGACAGGAAGGTGACAATAACGCAATTAAGCACGCCTGTAAACCATTCTGAAAAGTTCTGCATGGAGGTCTGGTAAAAAAAAATCCCTCCAAATGTGTTCTCTGACCGTCTCACAAATTATAGGAACAGACTCAAGGCTATCATCTTTGCCAGTGGTGTTTGCACAAAGTATTAAACCAGGGGTGCCAATAATTGAGGAACCCGTTTTTTGGGGTAATAAAGTTTTTATTAGAAAAATGCAAGACTTTGGTTGGTCCATTGAATCATTAATCATGTGCACTACTTTACACATGTTGGAAAATAAGGCTTATGTCAATAACTGTATAATATTTTATTTCACAGCACTAAATTCATGAATTATTTTATCAATAATTTATCAATGCATATTTATGAATAATTTATTTTGCCAATAATTCTGGAGTCCACTGTTTGTGCGCTGCTATGAAATATTGTGTTTAGCTCTGGGAGTTCCACTAGCTTAACACTCTGTTGTGTAAGATTAAATATTGGGTTTGTTTTGGAAATTCTCTGTGGCACTGCAGTCACCACACGGAGGTTAAAGCGGTCTGAACTCCTTCATCTGAGAAAATACCCACTTTTTCCCATATTTCCTTTTTAGGGGAAAAAGTGGACATTTTCACTGAAATGGGCTGACAGAGAGCCTTGACTTGATTTGAGTCAGTAGCTGAGTCTATCGACTCGCTTCAGTGTCTAATTATGAAGAGTTTACTATGTATGTGGCTCACTGTCTAATAAGAAACAGCTCATTCCATATCAGTGTGGTCAGGCCGCACAGTTACAGAAGAAATCAAATGTGTTTTGAGGAAGGCTGGGATGCATGGGGGCTGGGTGGGGCAGAGGGGGGAGGGTGGGGCAGCTAGGTTGCTGTACAATTCTCACTGACAGTGAGCTGTCACATGACCCCTTTGGCATCCTTGGTTCAAAGATCCCATTGGCCATCATTCCAAAGTCATTGGATACTTCATTTGGATCTACAGTATATGAATCAAACATGCTTTGCTATGGAACATCTTTTTCAGTATCTTTTTCTCTATCTCAGTATTGTAGTATATGCATTACTTCATTTACCTTTTTCACAAGTCACAAAAATAGACCTGCCACTGCCTCACACAAAGCAGCTCAGGTGTGTTAAATATTACTACACTTTCATTTTTTAAGGTCTGTTGAAACAACAGGAAAAATTAAAACATTTTATTTTTATTACATTTCTGAAATTTTTACTGTAATACATTTGTAATTAAAAAGTGCATATGATTTTCACTATAAATGTTCAAGACCCAGCTTATGAAAGTGTTTGGGTCCCACCTGGCCCCGTGGGGCTGCACTGCACTCTGTGTACACCTGAGGGATTGTGGGTAATCTTCTGGGGCCCCTTAACCTCACAGAGCTAGAACCTGGGCCCCACGAGAGATCCTGCCTGCATTCACCTCCTGTACTGTCTGGCTTTAACTGCTCACATTGATCTCACGCAAATCATTATATGACCCAGCCATTTCAAACACAAGGAGCTGTTTTTCCTAAAGGCTGATAGCCCATGATCTGGGCCCGTGAGTCAGCGATTATCACAGTCAGATGACAGTCCAGCATTCAAAACAGCCAATCAACTGACAATATGGCAGAACCTAAGTGCGTCTTTTCCACATGAAATGTCAGAGGCCATCTTTCACATTGCCTGAGCTGACCACCATAGCAGCGCTCTGGCATTCTGGTGGGTGGAGGAAGGAGAGACAGTGGTCTGGTGAAGGCAGGGCGGCATGTGACATCTGTAGCCCCTGCTTATTGGCTGTGCCATGTACAGGCTCTTCCCTATAAGGGCTGCCATGAAGGGATGGAGAGGTGCCTCCTTATATGGTGACAGCTGTAGAGAGACGGGGCTGCTGATATCATGGCTGTCATGCACTTAGTACTGCCAGATAATGTGTGCTATCAGTGCCCACCTGTACAGGTGAAGGGAATTATTGTGAGTGAGTCTCTCTCACACTCACACTCAACTGTTATCACACCTGGGTCTCATTTCACTCTGCATATCTCTGTGTGGCTGCGGTGTGTGTATGAAAAAGAGTGTGCATGTATGTATGCATACTTGCATGCCTGTGGGTGTGAGAGAGTGTCTGTATTTATGCATATATTCATATTTACAATCAACACAGTGGTCATATAGAAGTTAAAATATACCTTTTCTGTGCATATGAATATTATTATTATATGTGAAAATCATTTTTAAAAAACACAATTTAATGCAACTCTTAACTTAACTCAAAGCTAATGAACAGAAAAATGACAGGCGACATGAATCTGCGCGACTGGTTTTGCGATTGATATTGACCCTGCCGAAAACCCCAACAGCTCACCTTGGAATCCAAGATGGCCGCCAGCACCGCGAGTGAAGACGAGAAGTTCCTCTTCTTGGACGACGGCTTCAGCAGCAACCCCACAGCCCAGGCTGACTGGGCCGCCAGGAAGCTGGTGTGGATCCCGTCTGAGCGGCAGGGGTTCGAGGCGGCCTCCGTTCAGGAGGACCGCGGGGACCAGGTCCTGGTGGAGCTGGCCGACGGGAGCCGGAAGCTGACCGTCAGCAAGGATGACGTGCAGAAGATGAACCCGCCCAAGTTCAGCAAGGCAGAGGACATGGCCGAGCTCACCTGTCTGAACGAGGCCTCCGTGCTGAACAACCTGAAGGAGAGGTACTTCTCTGGGCTCATCTACGTAAGTACAGCCCCTCTGCCTGCCTCATGTACCCCCCTTACATATCGCAGTATGTTTGTGAGCCATTTGACTGTATGGTGTGTGTGTGCTGTAGGTGTATATTATATGTGCATGTGAATATGAGTATGTTGCATGTTACAGCATTTTATGAGTATTTGATATGTGTCCCTAAGCATTGTACGAGTGTTATACTGTATGTGTTATATGAGTATGTTACATGTTTCAGTACTGCATATGCATGTGATGCATGCATTTGATCGTTCAAAAGCATATGTGTGGCTATTGTATGAGTATGATATGTGTGTGAGTATCGTATGAATATGTAATTGTGTGAGTATTGTAATGGCATGTGATATGTGTCTTTGAGCATTGTATCGGTGTGATATATGTTTGACTATTGTATGAGTATGTTCCATGTTTCAGTACTGTATGAGTATGTAATGCTTGCGTTCGATCCTGGCAAAAGCATATGTGTATATTATATGAGTATGTGATTGTGTGAGTATAGTCTGAGTATGCGACTCTCCTCTCCTTCAGACGTACTCCGGGTTGTTCTGTGTGGTGATAAACCCCTACAGAATGCTGCCCATCTACTCAGAGAAGGTCATTGAGATGTACAAGGGGAAGAAACGCCACGAGGCACCGCCACACATCTACTCCATCGCTGATAATGCCTACAGGAACATGATGCAGGGTGGGACACGCGCTCGCAGAAACATACTGCATGTACAAACCTACCCAAACACATTCTGTCTTCCTGCATGCATGCGTTATGTACAACCAAACCATGGCTACCATGTCACTTTCAAACTCCCACCAAGCATTTTGACATTGGTTAGACCTGTAATCAACTCCGGACATGGTGGTTGATATTACGCTGATTCGTGGGGCAGAAATGATAGTTTTTGGTGTTGGTAATGCAAAACACTGATCTATTATAGGTAGAAAAATGTTGCGTCATGACAGGCTGGGGGGCTATGTGTAAAGCATGTTCAAAAGCATATGTGGCTTGATATGGTGTTGGATTCTATTTAGCTTTTAGGCACATTAGGCAGTAGGTACACTTAGGGGTAGGAAAAGGTAGGAAAAGGTGAGCATTGCTGGGCTGAATGGCCTGTTTTCACCATTACCTTATGTTATGTTATGTTATGTTATGTTATGTTATGTTATGTTATGTGTATACTGTGACTGACGTGTGCTTGTGTGTTTGGATTGCTTCTTTGCAGATCGAGAAGACCAGTCTATTCTCTGCACGTGAGTACAGGCTCACTGGGAACTACAGGGCCCTTCACGTTGCCTATACCCTTAATGAAGCGGTAACAGTCAACAATGTTTGTGTGTGTGTGTGTGTGTGCATCTGCCTGTGTGTGTGCGTGTGTGTGTGTGCATGCGTGCATGCATGTATGTGCGTATTTGCGTGTGTGCATATGTGCATGCATGTGTGTGTGCACGTGCATGTGTGTGTGCATACGTACATGTGTGTGCGTATGTGTGTGTGCGCGTGCATGCGTGTATGTGCGCATTTGCGTGTGTGTGTGCATGCATGCATGTATGTGCGTGTGTGTGTCTGCATCTGCCTGTGTGCATCTGCCTGTGTGTGTGCGTGTGTGTGTGTGCATGCGTGCATGCATGTATGTGCGTATTTACGTGTGTGCATATGTGCATGTGTGTGTGTGTGCACGTGCATGTGTGTGTGCATACGTGCATGTGTGTGCGTATGTGTGTGTGCGCGTGCATGCGTGTATGTGCGCATTTGCGTGTGTGTGTGCATGCATGCATGTATGTACGTGTGCGTGTGTGTGCGTATGTGTGTGTGCGTGTGTGCGTGTGTGTGTGTGTGTGTGTGTGCGTGCGTGTATGTGCATATTTGCATGTGTGGTTGCTCTTTAGCGGGGAGTCTGGTGCAGGAAAGACGGAGAACACTAAGAAGGTGATCCAGTACCTGGCAGTAGTGGCTTCCTCACACAAGACCAAATGCTCTGTGAGTTTTACCCCTCTCCACCCTCTCATTTCAGCCATCCCCACCTTCTTCTGCCCCCATAGCCAGAGATATTACCCCCATACACATACTTCCACCAACATGCACTCATAATAACCCTCTACATTAAACACAGTCCATATCATTGAACACAGAATTCTGAAATTAGTCTGACTCATACGTTTTTTTAATCAATAGAGAGCTCAGATTACATTACCAAGAGAACAAATATTATTTATAGGGTTATGTAAGTATCAAAAACAATCATTTCACTTGATTCATGTTTTTTTTATTGTAACAGGATGCAAATTCACCATCTTTTAATAAGGTAGGGATCTGTTTTCATCAGAAAATCGTGGTTGAGAAACAGGAAGTTACGGTGGTGGTTGTTGATCAATGTCGGTGAGCTTTGCTGGTGGAGGTGTCTGCTGCTCTGATGCCTACAAAGCATTTCATAGATCATAGTACTGTAGATCTCATACTGTAGATAATCCACGGTAAGGTCACTGGCAGGTCACAGTGCCTGCAGGGCTTTTCAACCATGAACTCAACTAGTCTAACAGACATCAGAGGGAGGCGTGGGGCTGACAGACAGTTTGACCCAGCTGCTGCCTGCGGAACTGCTGCTTTGAACCCCTATCCCATCTCTCTCTCTCTCCTAAATGCAGCAGTCAGGATCACAGTTAGCCTATGTGAGTACCAAGGGGGAGATTTTCAGCCTGCATGTGCTTGGCTTGTGTAGGTAGAGCACTGCATGTTGCAGCTTGTCTTTCTAATGAAAAACATGCTAAAGAAAAATAGGTCACACTTTACAATAAGGTTCATGAATTGGCATTAACTAATGTAGTCGTTAACATGAATTACTGATAGATGAATTAAGCATGAAATGAGCATTTATTTAGTTAATGCATTTATTAACAACTAACTAACGTATTTCATACATGATATTTCTACATTAGTAAACCATAGAATGAACTTATAATTAGTTCATCATTAGCAGATACATTAACTCTTTCATTCCAATATAAATTGGCAAAAGCAAATGTAGTTCATTCATTCATTCATTCATTCATTCAATATCCTAACCCACTTATCCTGAACAGGGTCGCAGGGGGGCTGGAGCCTATCCCAGCATACATTGGGCGAAAGGCAGTAATACACCCTGGACAGGTCGCCAGTCCATCGCAGGGCACACACACCATTCACTCACACACTCATACCTACGGGCAATTTAGACTCTCCAATCAGCCTAACCTGTATGTCCCACAGTCCAAAGACAAATGTAGTTGTCAACATGAATTAATGATGTACAAATACATTAACAGAGCTGTACACATTCATTTCTCAGTAGTAGTTAATTAACAACTACATGGTAATTAATGGAACCTTATTGTAAAGTGTTACCGAAAAGTAGGCTGTGGAGTGCGCATTAGCCTCACAGAGAGACTTCAGATGACCCTTATGTACTGTCAGCATTTCACATGCACATTAGATATTAGGAGCTCATCATGAATTTGTTAGCAAGTGTTTGAAAGTCAAAGCCAATTAGGTTATAATATGCTTACTACACTTTGTTGTAAATGTCTAACGGAAATTGTAAGACCCCTCTTAGCCTTGTCCACACTATTAGAGTAGATCTGTATCATTAAGGTGGATGAAGCAGGTCTGAAGCATCAGTGCACATCTTATTTGTAGGGAATATTGTCTGTGTTGTGTAAATTGAGGTTGAATGCAGCATTTTGATGCTGCTGTGCTGTGATTTCACCCTGTCGGTTTTTCTGGTGGATTCAATTTGTTTAGTCACGGTCCTCTTCACCCCACTTTCACAGAACAGAGTGTACATGACTCTTCCTACAACTGTCCCCTGAACTCTGAGTGTATCATCCAAACAGAGATTAACCCCACCCCCCCATCCTCTGTCTCCCATCCAAACTAGTCTATGTTTTTCAATATGCTTTAGCATGTTGGTATTTATGTGTTTTGCCTGTTTTTGTTGTTTGAACATTTAGAAATTAGTACATTTTTGTGTTGTTGATGTGTAATGTAATGTAATGTAATGTACTGTCTCAAATTTTAGCGTTTCATTTTTTTTCCGATTATGTGGATGTTGTGTCTCCCCACCAGGGGGAGCTAGAGAAACAGCTCCTGCAGGCTAACCCCATTCTGGAAGCGTTTGGAAATGCCAAGACCATCAAGAACGATAACTCCTCCCGATTTGTGAGTGAATACAATCTCACCTTTTTTCCCTGTATTTTAACACTTTATCAGTGTAAGCTATTTTACATCATGCCAATTGTCTCGTCTCACAGGGAAAATTCATCCGAATTAATTTTGACATGACCGGCTATATCGTTGGAGCCAACATCGAGACATGTATCCTGAAACTGTCACACTAACAACTTGCCCTGCCCATAGCTGTTTAACATAACAACCCCAGGGAAAATCTTTGATTGGGCTGGCTAGGCATTAAGAGATCTGCTTTATGAGAGATGTTTTCTACACAGTACATGGTCTATAGTAGCCAGATAGTTATCTCCTGCCTTGCTTCCATCCTCTCTGTTCCTTACTCTACGAGGTTCTGGTTGAGCGTAAGGGTCTACATTACTTTACTATTTGTGGATTTTCATGAAGACAAGTGATAAAGGACTGAGCTTCCATTTGCACTAGTATTGCTCATGGTTTTGTTCTCATCGTGATATATACAGTATTTGTGAATATTCATAAGATGTGGCAAATTACATTGTTTCTGTTTCCAGCTACGAGCTATGGTAATAATGAAAACACAACTCTGTGATTTTGGATGTGTATTGGGTAAGGGATGTGACTGCGATTCTGGAGGTTTTAGTATGGTATGATGTAAGGGTTTAGGTTGTGCTCTTTTTTGGATATGGGACACTTGTGGCACAGGTTTTCTCCTTAAACCTTTCACTCCTGCAGACCTGCTGGAGAAATCTCGTTGTATCCGGCAGGCTAAGATTGAGCGCTCCTTCCACATCTTCTACTACATGGTGGCTGGAGCCAAGGACAAGCAGAGGGGTGAAAACCTGCTTGCCACGATTTACTGCTCACCTGTTTACCTGCTTACCACAATTTACTACTCACCTGTTTACCTGCTCACCACAATTTACTGCTCACCTGTTTGCCTGCTCACCACAATTTACTACTCACATGTTTACCTGCTCATCACAATTTACTGCTCACCTGTTTGCTTGCTCACCACAATTCATGACATATTGCTGTTCACCTATTCACCAAATCACCATGTCATCCTTGCTCACTGTTCACCTCTCTGCTCTGTTAACCTCTCCACATCTCTCTGTGTCACACACATGCCCCGCAGTGGCAAGATGATTTGACCGTTTGAACAAAGCAGACGGGATCAGTACCCAGGATAACCTTGCTTACCCAGTTGTACATTCAATAAGCATTTTAATTAAACCTGCCAGACTAACAAAGATCTAAACTACTGTACCTGCACCCACTATTTTAAAAGGGAATCTGTGGCAAGATGTGTGGCACAGTCTGTGAGGCCACCAGTTCAATTCTCCCTGCATGCTTTGTGCTCCGATCCTCTGCCATGGCACACTTTCTTTCCAGTAACCCTATCTGAATGAATAAAACAAAAACTAAGGAATGGATGGTGGGATGTCTCTTCTCCCTTTAAAAAAATAAATAAGTCTCTCTACAAAGGTTACTACAGATATAGTAGTACTTTTCCCAACAGTTTCTTAACAAAATTGAGCTTGTATATGTAACTGGATGAGCTATACTGTAGTTCCACCAGTATAACATGACATACGAATATACAAAATGAACCCCAGTGCACAAGTGCTCTACTGTAGTGACCCTGGTACCAGAGGCTGCTGGTTTTTATTTTGAAACTGATTCAGACCCAAGAAACCCAGTGACCTGAGTTACAGTCTCTGTGCAATGCTATAACTGATCAATTGCTGTGCTACTCTAGTGTTGAGTAACAACAAAAGTCCGGCAGACCCTGTGGCTCGGAAGGAGGCAGATTGTAACCAGATGGCTGTGTTCTGCAGAGGAGCTTTTGCTGGAGAACTTCAGCAACTACCGTTTCCTGGTTGCGGGGCATGTGCAGTTGCCAGGACAACAGGACGACGAGATGTACGAGGAGACACTGGAGGCCATGAACATCTTGGGCTTCACGGAGGAGGAGCAGCTCGGTACGGACCGCTCCACAAACACACTGGCTATGAAGATTGTGATGCCGATGATAGTCATAATGATGATGGTGATATTGAGGATGGTTATGAAGCACCATTCAAGGTCACACCTTTACCCCTTCTCCCGACAGGGATCATGAAGGTGGTCTCCACGGTTCTGCAGTTGGGGAACATCGAGTTTAAGAAGGAGAGGAACCAGGAGCAGGCCACCATGCCTGACAACACAGGTAAGTGAGATGCCATTATGGATAACTCTCTGAAACTTATATCTGACCTGACAATAAACAAAATGTACAAATGTAGCAGATCCTCATTCATAAACTCACTGAAGCAATTCATTTAAATTAAATCTCTTGGATAAAAGTTGGTCAGGGCAAAATACTTCAAACAGACATCCTAGTGATGGTCAATAACCTCTAGGTCTATCCAATCAACCTCTTTCTTTCAGTGGGCTTTGATGTTATTGAACTATATTTATGATACTTTATATATAAGTGACAACACTGATGTAACCATGGTGACACCAATCCTCCATTTTGTGTCTTGTTTTCGCTGTCTCTCTCAGCTGCTCAGAAGGTGTGCCACCTGCAGGGCATCAATGTGACGGACTTCGCCCGTGCCATACTCACACCCCGCATCAAGGTGGGCAGGGAGGTGGTGCAGAAGGCCCAGACCAAGGAACAGGTACATAAATACAACATACTCCAGAGAATATCATACAACTGAAAATATCACACACCTTCAAAATATCATCTGAGTGGTATGCATTTGTGCTTGTCTGTGTAAGTGAGGGGTATGTTTTTTTGCATCAGTGTGTGTATGCGTGTGCCTTGCGTGTGCCGTGAATCCACCCCTTTCTCACAATAGAATCTCTTGCCATCTTCAAGCGCAAACTGAAGACGCACCTCTTCAAGCTGCACCTCTCCCTGTCCCTCCCTACCTCCCAGTAAACCTGAAGTCTTTTTGTGATATTTACTTATGTATTAGGATGTTTAGTTTGGCTAGGTAAGCAGTGTTTGGCTTGGTAAGCGGTTTTGCTCATATATTTGCGGTTTTACAAAAAAAAGGAAAAAAAAAGGCCCTGGTTGAAATTGCAGTTGAAATTGTACTTCCCTCTAGGGTCTTTCTTATTCCTGGTTATGGGTATGCACTTTGCACTTTGTTGTACATTGCTCTGGATAAGAGCGTCTGCCAAATGCTATTAATGTAATGTAATGTAATAACCTCCTCTGTCCTGCAGGCGGACTTTGCAGTGGAGGCTCTGGCCAAGGCGATGTACGCACGGCTATTCCGTTGGATTCTGACACATGTCAACAAGGCACTGGACAAGACCAAGAGGCAGGGCTCCACCTTCCTTGGTATCCTGGACATCGCTGGCTTTGAGATCTTTGAGGTGAGGATCCCCCAAAACCACTCCTGAAATCAACCCTAAAATCAACCCCAAAATAAGCCCCTGAACCTCCACACTATACAGCTACCAGCCCAACTCAAAGCTAGTCTTACTTCTTACATTGCCAGTAATGGAATTACAAACCAGCGTTTCATTATCTTGTGATTACATGGTGTTTTATTCAGGATTACAACATTGCTAAATCTGTTGTGAAGTCATCTGTTGCTTCAAACCTCTTGTGGTCTCAAGATAACAATAAAGTACATTTTGAAATCCTGAGAAGTTTCTCATGAAGAGGAGCTAGCAGCCTTCAGAAAGACTTACTGTGGTCATAAGGAGCGGCTGTGGAGAGGAAAGGAAGATGACGGTTGAGCTCTCTCCTCCCAACTCAAGCTAGGTTTTGAAACAGCTGGTAGCTAGTTGACCAGTTCAGACCAGCTCCACACTCAACCTGCTTTGACCAGCTCAAACTAAGTTTTGAAACAGCTGGTAACTGGTCACTTCAATCTTGTCATAGCTGGATTTTACAGCAGGTCCCCATCTCCTGCAGGATAACTCATTTGAGCAGCTCTGCATCAACTACACCAACGAGAAGTTGCAGCAGCTCTTCAACCACACCATGTTCATCCTGGAGCAGGAGGAGTACCAGAGGGAGGGCATCGAGTGGAGCTTCATCGACTTCGGCCTGGACCTGCAGCCCTGCATCGACCTCATCGAGAGGCCGGTCTGTCTGTCTCTCTGTCTTCCTCCCACCAATCTTCCCCTGTCTCTTTCCCTTTATGATGGTGTACCTGTACTTGACTCTGGTCTATGTACCTTAGTGATGAGTGAGTGTACCTGACTCAGGTGCGTGTACTTGAGTGATGGGTGTACCTATATCTGACTCAGGTGCACTTATGTGAGGGTGTTCCTGATTCAAGTATGTGTACCCGAGTGAGGGTGTTTCTCTATCTGACTGAGCTGTACCTATGTGAAGGTATATCTAACTCAGGAGTATACCTGCATAAGAGTGTACCTGACTGAGATGTGTGCACCTGTGTGAGGGTTTACCTGTGCCTAACCCAGGCGTGTGTACCTATAGAATAACCCCCCAGGTATCCTGGCCCTGCTGGATGAGGAGTGCTGGTTCCCCAAGGCCACGGACGTGTCTTTCGTGGAGAAGCTGATGAACACTCAGGCCAACCACCCCAAGCTCTCCAAACCCAAACAGCTGAAACTCCAACCAGAGTTCTCCGTTCAGCACTATGCTGGCAGGGTGGGCTTAAACACCATCAGCCTCTGGGTTCCTGCACAGTTTAAGTAGCAGTAAAGAAGCACCCTGGTGTTTTTAAAATGCATTGAAATTATGTCAGGAACCATAAATCACAAAAGATTTTAACCTGAAGTTCCCCTGGGGAAAAATGAAGTTTATTCTACTCTATGTTATTGTTGTGGTTAGAATCAAATCAAATTGAATCAAATAGAATAGACTCAATTCTATTCTAACCACTGTGTCCACATATTACAAGACTTAAAATATATTGACAGGCTGAGATTAAAGCAAAAGATCCCTGGTGTGATTGTGTGTTAGCAGAATTAGTGGTGGTTTTGAGTTAGAATTAGAGTGGCCTGATTTGATCCCTCGCAGGTAGACTACAATGCCTCCAACTGGCTGACCAAGAACATGGACCCGCTGAACGACAACGTCACTCAGCTGCTCAATAACTCCTCCATCAATTTCATCCAGGAGCTGTGGAAAGACAGTGAGTGTCCCTGTTGGTTCACATGATGGTGTGTGCGGGTATCTGGGAGTTTCACCCCAAGTGACTGAACACTGACTTACTCTCACCCCATCCCCTCTCCCAGCGGATCGTGTGGTTGGCCTGGATACCATGACCAAGATGTCGAACAGTTCCATGTCCAGTCCCTCCAAGGCTAAGAAGGGCATGTTCCGCACCGTGGGCCAGCTGTACAAGGAGTCCCTGACCAAGCTGATGACCACGCTGCACAACACACAGCCTAACTTTGTACGCTGCATTATCCCCAACCACGAGAAGAGGGTATGCACTCCATTACTGCACACAGAGAGTATGCACTCCATTACTGCACACAGAGAGTACGCACTCCACTACTGCACAGAGAGTACGCACTCCATTACTGCACAGAGAGTACGCACTCCACTACTGCACACAGAGAGGAGTACATACTCTGTTACTAGCATACTGCATACTTCTCAAGTGTAAGATAAATGATAGGAATATAGGGTACAGTGTGCATTAAATATTGAGGCTGTCCAGTGGCACTGCAGTGAATAAAGGGTGACTGCCTATCAGCACTGCAGTCAGTAAGCTGCACTGCTCTGTATACAGGCTGGGAAGCTGGACGCCCACCTGGTCCTGGAGCAGCTCAGGTGCAATGGCGTGCTGGAGGGAATCCGAATCTGCCGGCAGGGGTTCCCCAACCGCATCGTCTTCCAGGAGTTCCGCCAGCGGTGAGCGCACAGGCATTACTCTACATATTAATTCAAGTGTATTATTATGATTTCAGTCGTTCATTTAGGTCCAGGTGCATTAAAAGGCAGACCTGGGTCAAATGCGGAATTCTTTTGGATTTGATTTGTCTTGCCCGGTGAAAATGAGCCAATAAAGAGGAAGAGAAGGCAGGGTTTGCACTTTCTGAGTGTATTCCATCCATGCAGGTTTAAATTCAGCAGATAAGCACAGTGAAGACAATTATCTCAATTGTGAAAGAATGACTTATTTGACCCAGGTCTGGTTAGAAGGTGCAGATGTGTTCTAGTTGAGCAGCGAAGGCACATGTGTTTTACAGGTTACCTGCGTGTATGGTGTTTCATTAGTCTCTGATGTGTTCTGCACACAGATATGAGATCCTGGCTGCCAGTGCCATTCCCAAAGGCTTCATGGATGGTAAACAGGCCTGCACCCAGATGGTGAGCACATACATAGAGTTTTCACACTTTCAATTTGTGGATCACTGATAAATGCACTCGAATCAGAAAGATAAGTACACCGAACACCCTCAAGAAGAACTGTTCAAATCCACAGAACATATTCAAT
Organism: Conger conger; assembly: GCF_963514075.1. Lineage (NCBI taxonomy): Eukaryota > Metazoa > Chordata > Actinopteri > Anguilliformes > Congridae > Conger > Conger conger. Next base: position 24,909,124 of record NC_083775.1, read on the forward strand.
ATGACATGCTACATATATTATTATTATATTTGATCATTGCAGGTATATTTTGAGGAACATTTTTTAAGTACAGTAAGAGCATAGTACACCCAATTAAATACATAACTGAGAATGGTAATGGCTATACTATATATTCAGTCATACATGGCGTATGTTTTTTCTCATGTAGTACACTGTGTATTCCTTGGTTTTTGTACTTTATCACTCATGTATTATTCACTCACCGCATAGATCAAACACCTGGATCTGGATGCCAACCTGTACCGGATCGGCCAGAGCAAAGTGTTCTTCCGCACAGGCGTGCTGGCCCACCTGGAGGAGGAGCGGGACATTAAGATCACCGTGGTGATCATCGCTTTCCAGTCCCAGGCCCGTGGCTTCCTAGGCAGGAAGTGAGGCTCTTACGCTCGTTCTCTCTCCTCCCCGTGGTTGTCACCAGGTGGCCACCCTAGAAAGGACGGATGTCCCGCCCTGTTATCAACACGGGTCTTGTCAACCCTACCATGTCGACCACTCAAGAGAACATTATGGCCAATAGGATTCCTATGTCCATGGCTTAGTCCTTTCTAGGGTGGTCTTCTAGTGACAACCCCTCCCCATGTACTCTAATGTAGTAATGTAGTAATTAGGGAAGTGGGCTGTATCTCAGATATCTGAGGATTCAAATCCTCACTGCTGTTGGACACTTAAACTCCACCACAGGCTCTTCCCAGTTTCCTTTCACACTACTTTTTACTTCCCATAGCTTCACTCTTCCATGACCCTGCCTCTGTCCTATCTGTTGATGATCTTCTTTGTATGTTTCTTGTAAGCACTGTGAATGTGAAGTAGTGTATGTGTATGTACGTAGCTCTGTATAGTATGTAGTTGTATATACGATGTGTATACTATTATTTGACCGGGAGTTTAAAGCAACATTGGCTCAGGCGGTAAGAGCAGTCATCTGGCAGACGGAGGGTTGCTGGTTCGATCCCACCCTGGGTGTGTCGAAGTGTCCCTGAGCAAGATACCTAACCCCCAAATGCTCCTGACGAGTTGGTTATCTCTCAACTGGCCTTTGCTTGACCCCTCCCAGGGAAGGATAGTTCCTTGGAATGCCCATGTACATTGCGGTCCTGCTTACCCAGAATGCCCCTATCTCTCACAGGGCGTTTGCTAAGAGGCAGCAGCAGCTGACAGCGATGAAGGTGATCCAGAGGAACTGCGCCGCCTACCTGATGCTGAGGAACTGGCAGTGGTGGAGACTCTTCACCAAGGTGAGCTTAAATACACCTGCCAAATCTCAAAAACAGACCTCAGGGATTAATCATCATCATAATAATCACAACAACAATGATAATAAATACAGGGCTGTAACTTAGATGTGTTCTTGTTGAAGTGCAGTTGTCATTAATGTGATGTGTTCTTGTTGAATTGCAGTTGTCATTAATGTGATGTGTTCTTGCTGAAGTGCAGTTGCCATTTATGTGATGTGTTCTTATTGAAGTGCAGTTGTCATTAATGTGATGTGTTCTTGTTGAATTGCAGTTGTCATTAATGTGATGTGTTCTTGTTGAAGTGCAGTTGACATTAATGTGATGTGTTCTTATTGAAGTGCAGTTGTCATTAATGTGATGTGTTCTTGTTGAAGTGCAGTTGTCATTAATGTGATGTGTTCTTGTTGAATTGCAGTTGTCATTAATGTGATGTGTTCTTGTTGAAGTGCAGTTGTCATTAATGTGATGTGTTCTTCTTGATTCCCAGGTGAAGCCTCTGCTACAGGTCACCCGACAGGATGAGGAAATGAGCCACAAAGAGGAGGAGCTTCAGAAAGCTAAGGACATAGCGCAGAAGTCTGAGGCGGAGCTGAAGGAGATCACCCAAAAGCACGCACAGGTAGAACACTTATGAAGCACGCACAGGTAGAACACTTATGAAGCACGCACAGGTAGAACACTTATGAAGCACGCACAGGTAGAGCACTTATGAAGCACACACGGGTAGAACACTTATGAAGCACGCACAGGTAGAACACTTATGAAGCACGCACGGGTAGAACACTTATGAAGCACGCACGGGTAGAACACTTATGAAGCACGCACAGGTAGAACACTTATGAAGCATGCACGGGTAGAACACTTATGAATGCACTTATACAGTGACCTAATGGTGGTTTAACTGCAGCCATGATTACGATCAAACAGTTAGCCTTACATCTCTTCCTCCCTCCCTCCATCTCTCAGCTCCTGGAGGAGAAGAACCAGCTGCAGGAGCGACTGCAGACGGAGGCGGAGCTGTACGCTGATGCGGAGGAGATGCGGGTTCAGCTGGAGGCCAAGAAGCAGGAGCTGGAGGAGGTTGTGCAGGAGATGGAGGAGCGACTGGAGGAGGAGGAGGAGCGAGGCCAGGCCATGCAGGCGGAGAGGAAGAAGATGCAGCAGCAAATACAGGTGAGTCATCTCAGTTCTCCCACACAGTTACCTACAGCCTCCTCACACCGGTATACCTACACATAGATACACACACCAATACCCTCCTGCGAATAGGTATACACACCTACACCCTCCGGCAAATAGGTACACACACCTGCACCCTCCAGCAACCAGGTACTGTACACACACCTACACACTCCTGCTTACACACAGGTAAACACATCCTCACGCTCCTGTTCACATATAAGCCCTTTCTCTGTTGCTCATGACGAGGCATGACAAGATAGTGTATGACCAAAGCACAGCCGTTGGGCCCTTGAGCAAGGCCCTTAAACCTGCATTGCTTAGTCTAATCAACTGTACATCGCTCTGGATAAGAGGAGTCTGCCAAATGCCATTAATGTAATTAATGTAATGCTATGGTGCTGTGTGTTTTGGTGACTGTGTTCATTTGGACTCCAGGAGTTGGAGCAGAACTTGGTGGGCGAGGAGGATGCTCGGCAGAAGCTGCAGCTGGAGAAGGTGGTGGCCGAGGGGAAGATTAAGAAGCTGGAGGACGATGTCCTGGCGATGGAAGGCCAGAACAGCAAGCTGCAGAAGGTGAGGGCTGAGACTACCCACCCTAGGCCCCTCCTACTTCCCTTCTACAGTCAGACCCCTTCCGCCAGGCCCCTCCCACATCTTATGAAGTCATACACCTCCCACTTCGGTTAGGCTCCTCCCACTTCTCCTTCAGAAGCCGGGCACCTCCCATTTCAGTCACATTCCTCCTATTATAGTCAGGCTCCTCCCACTTTCCCGTCTACGACCAGACATCTCTCATTTCAGTCAGGCTCCTCCTGTTTCTTCTATAGTTAAGCTGTGCTGTGAATTACAGGAGAGGAAGCTGTTAGAGGAACGGATAGCGGACTTTACCTCCAATCTATCCGAGGAAGAGGAGAAATCAAAGAACCTGACCAAGCTGAAGAACAAACACGAGTCCATGATATCCGAGCTGGAGGGTCAGTACATGCATGCTTACACATATGGCACTATATATACTAATTCATCAATACTCACTTACACTTACAGTACGATACACTCTAATTGATCAACACTCATGCATACACCACCAGTCTACACTCTAATGTGTGCTCTATGCATAGTGAGGAAAGACTGCGTAAAGGTTGAGTGGCCCTGCACTTTACACAGTGTGGTTGAGTAATGGTTGAGTGTCCCTGCTCCCTACAGAGTGTGGTTGAGTAATGGTTGAGTAGCCCTGGTCCTTACACAGTGTCATTGAGTAACGGTTGAATGGCCCTGGTCCTTACACAGGGCGGTTGAAGAAGGAGGAGAAAGGCAGGCAGGACCAGGATAAGGCCAAGCGGAAGCTGGAGGGAGAGCAGGCAGACCTGCTGGAGCAGTCTGCTGACATGCAGGCCCAGATAGAGGAGCTGAAGACCCAGCTGGCCAAGAGAGATCAGGATCTACAAGCAGCAGCTGTGAGGTATGCATGGTACTCCTTGAGCCTTTATATCCCATCTTGTCCCACCATGCCCCATTAATCATTCACAACCCCACCCTCTGGTGTGTGTGTGTGTTCTGAAGGGTGAATATGTGTGTGGTGTTCTCATTGAAGGTGTATGTTTTGTTTGGCTTGAGTGTGGCATGTGTCATGTGTATTTTGGGTGGTGTGTGTGGTGTATAGTCTTCCTGATGATGGATGTTCCCAACAGTGTGTGTTCTGGGTGATGGTGTGTGCTCTGGTCAGTGTGTGTTTTGGGTAACGGTGCGTATTCTTGTCAGTGTGTGTTTACTGGGTGATGGTGTGTGCTCTGGTCAGTGTGTGCTCTGTGTAATGGCGTATCCTCAGTGCATATTCTTGTCAGTGTGCGCTCTGGTCAGTGTGTGTGTGTTCTGTGTAATGGCGTATCCTCAGTGTGTGTTCTTGTTGACCATGCTCTCTCTGGCGGGTGTGTGTTCTGTGTAATGGCGTATCCTCAGTGTGTGTTCTTGTTGACCATGCTCTCTCTGGCGGGCGTGTGTTCTGTGTAATGGCGTATCCTCAGTGTGTGTTCTTGTTGACCATGCTCTCTCTGGCGGGCGTGTGTTCTGTGTAATGGCGTACCCTCAGTGTGTGTTCTCAGTGATGATGTGCGCTTTGGTCAGTGTGTGTGTGTTCTGTGTAATGGCGTACCCTCAGTGTGTGTTCTTGTTGACCATGCTCTCTCTGGCGGGCGTGTGTTCTGTGTAATGGCGTACCCTCAGTGTGTGTTCTTGTTGACCATGCTCTCTCTGGCGGGTGTGTGTTCTGTGTAATGGCGTATCCTCAGTGTGTGTTCTTGTTGACCATGCTCTCTCTGGCGGGTGTGTGTTCTGTGTAATGGCGTATCCTCAGTGTGTGTTCTTGTTGACCATGCTCTCTCTGGCGGGCGTGTGTTCTGTGTAATGGCGTATCCTCAGTGTGTGTTCTTGTTGACCATGCTCTCTCTGGCGGGTGTGTGTTCTGTGTAATGGCGTATCCTCAGTGTGTGTTCTTGTTGACCATGCTCTCTCTGGCGGGCGTGTGCTGCAGAGCGGAGGCCGAGGCCGCGCAGAAGAACAGCAGCCTGAAGCGGCTGCGGGAGCTGGAGGGGCTGCTGTCCGAGACGCAGGAGGACCTGGAGTCCGAGCACGCCGCCCGGGGGAGGGTGGAGAAGGCCTGGAGCGACCTGGGAGAGGAGCTGGAGGCCCTGAAGTCAGAGCTGGAGGACACCCTGGACACCACTGCGGCCCAGCAGGAGCTCCGGTGAGCACTCACCAGCGGGTCATCGGGTCTAATCCCGTATTAGATCAGGATCTAAACTCCCTCTCTTTGGTGGCAGTGTGGAGAGTATGTGCACCCGGGTTGAACTGGTCATAAGCTGGTCTAGCTGGGTATGAGCTGGTCAACCAGCTAGTGCTGGTAGCTTGTCTGTTTCCAAGCATAGCTTGAGCTGGTCAAACCATGTCAAGCTGGGAGTTGGTCTGATCTGGTCAACTAGCTAAACCATGTTGAACTGGGACCTGGTCTGAACTGGTCTGAGTTTAATTTCCCTGCGTATTAGACTGTAACGATGCGTATTAGACTGTAACAGTGTGTGTGGGATGTTTCCTGCAGGGCGAAGCGGGAACAGGAGGTCTCTCTGCTGAAGCAGATGCTGGAGGAAGACAGGCGGGCCCATGAGGCCCAGCAGCAGGAGTTGCGGCAGAAACACACGCAGGCTGTGGAGGAGCTCAGCGAGCAGCTGGAGCAGTGCAAACGGGTACCGGCTCACTTTCACCTGTATTACAGTCCAAACGGGCACCAGCTCACTTTCACCTGTATTACAGTCCAAACGGGCACCGGCTCACTTTCACCTGTATTACAGTCCAAACGGGCACCGGCTCACTTTCACCCGTATTACAGTCCAAACGGGTACCGGCTCACTTTCACCTGTATTACAGTCCAAACGGGCACCGGCTCACTTTCACCTGTATTACAGTCCAAACGGGCACCGGCTCACTTTCACCCGTATTACAGTCCAAACGGGTACCGGCTCACTTTCACCTGTATTACAGTCCAAACGGGCACCGGCTCACTTTCACCTGTATTACAGTCCAAACGGGCACCAGCTCACTTTCACCCGTATTACAGTCCAAACCGGGACGAGCAAACCTGTACCTGTATTACAGTCCAAATAGAGACAAACACACCTTTACCTGGGTTACAGTTCAAATAGGTACCAGCACAACTTTACCTGTATTACAGTTCAAACAAGTATCAGCACACCTTGACATGTATTACAGTCCAAACAGGGACAAGCACACGTTTAACGAGAATTACACTTCAAACAGGTACCAGCACACCTTTACCTGTATTAGAGTCCAAACAGGTACAAGTACTCCTTTACCTGTATTCCTGTCAAACAGGTATGAGCATGATTGTTTGCCATATGGCAATACAAACTGGTATGCTAATTTAATTATCAAAAGGGTTAAGACTACAGTCTCTTTAAATGCAGGGTGAGATTGTGGGGTGTAAATACTGGGTGTACATTCAGTGTGTAAATTCAGCGTGTGAATGCACAGTGTGTTTGCTGTCATACCCCTGCAGGCTAAGGCCGGTGTGGAGAAGGTGAAGGTGGCTCTGGAACAGGAGAGAGCTGACCTCAGCGCAGACGTGCACTCCCTGACCAGCAGCAAGCAGGACGCGGAACACAGGAGGAAGAAGGTGGAGGGCCAGCTGGCCGACCTGCAGGCCCGCTACAGCGACAGTGAGAGGCAGAAAGCCGAGCTGGAGGAGCGTGTCTCCAGGGCAACAGTGAGCACCAAAAAAACAGCTACATGGAAATTCAGTTGCAGAACTTCACAGTGTAGCAGTCATAGTTGCCAAGTGAAGCCACAGCTTCAGTATCATCACATAACTGGATATTAATTGAATATATTCTAATTCTATTTTTATGCAACCTTTTTATTCTTTTCAAATATCATTATGAAACAACTTGAGGGAAAGTTGGGGGCAGCCTGTAGCCTAGTCGCTAAGGTACATGACTGGGACCCAGAAGGGTGGTTCAATCCCCAGTGCAGCTGCAATAAAATTTGCTCAGCTGTTGAGCCCTTGAGCAAGGCCCTTAATTGCTCCAGGGGGGATTGTCCCCTGCTTAGTCTAATCACCTGTAAATTGCTTTGGATAAAGGCTGCAGCTAAATAACTAATGTAATGAAAGGTGGCCAGATCATACCACTAAATAACTGATGAAATGATTAAGGGCAGACAGATTTTTGCATCAGGTGGGAAATGGTTAAGGATAATTACCTTAATGTCGGGTTACAGGTGGAGCTGGACAATGTGACCGGCCTCCTGAATGAAGCCGAGAGCAAAAACATCAAGCTTAGCAAAGATGTGGCTGGCCTCAGCTCCCAGCTTCAAGACAGCCAGGTACCCAGCCTCACAGATCACGATTCACCATTACACACTGTACACTATACACCACCACCTCCCCATCAATCACAGCTCCCAGCTTGAAGACAGTTAGGTTCACTATATACTATTACACACCATACACCATCATACACCATTGCATGCTATATGTAGTATAGCATTACACATGACTGTATATACCATTGCACGCCTAACACCATGACATACTATACACCATCATACTTCATTAAATACCACAAACCATTATGAGCTATACATACCACACACATACAGTACAACATCACACGTACACCATGCACCATTACGCACACACCACCGGCTGCCCTCCTTCCTGTTTGTGCCCGGGAGAGTCCTGCTGGTAGCATCACACATTTTAAAGGCGAACCAGATGGTGTGCTCCATGACTGTAGCCCTGAAACTTCTATCTCTCCATGGCCAAATGCAAGAACCTTCCATTTGTGCTTCTCCTAGGAGCTGCTGGCAGATGAGACGCGGCAGAAGCTGAACGTCTCCACACGCCTGCGGCAGGTGGAGGAGGACTGCCACGCCCTGCAGGAGCAGCTCGAGGAGGAGGCCGAGGGCAGGAGGATCGTGGACAGGCAGGTGTCCTCCCTCAATGGACAGGTGAGCTCCTTACCTGGGCAGAGCTGGAGGGGATAGGGGTTAGAACTAAAGGGTGGGTGGGGTCAGGGCTAGGTGCATGGTTAAGGGCTTGACCTGATCTAAGAGCACTTGAACTGTGTCTGTGTCTTTACAATTGCTTATTTTACCTAGGGGAAAATGTTCTTACCCTAGTTCCCTGCACCCCTTAGCTGTCAGACTCCAGGAAGAAGGTGGAGGAGCTGAGCTACGGCCTGGAGCTCCTGGAGGAGAGCAAGCGGAGGCTGCAGCGCGACCTGGAGGGAGCCGGCCTGAGGTACGAGGAAAAGGCCTCCGCCTACGACAAGCTGGACAAGAGCAAGACCCGCCTGCAGCAGGAGCTGGACGACCTGCTGGTGGACCTGGACAACCAGCGGCAGCATGTCTCCAACCTGGAGAGGAAGCAGAAGAAGTTTGACCAGGTGCGTCCATGAATTAACCTTGTTAACAGACACGTCACCTGTGTTTCCTGTGTAAGCCTGTCTTTGTCTTCCTGTGTAAACGCTTCTGCATTTTATGCCAGTGTGCAGTATGTTAACGGAAAAACTGCTCATTTTTGTAAAACATTGATTGTGGCAGAGGGGAATAGTATCTCATATTACTGTATCCCCTCTCTGTGGTAGATACCACAGACGAGCATCTTCGATAACCCCTTCTTTGTGATAGATGCTGGCGGAGGAGAAGACAGTCTCCTGTAAGTCTGTGGAGGAGCGTGATCGCGCGGAGGCGGATGTGCGGGAGAAGGAGACTCGGGTGCTGTCACTGACGCGGTCACTGGAGGAGGCGCAGAGGTATCGTGAGGAGCTAGAGAGGAATAACAAGGCCCTCCGTGCCGAGATGGAGGACCTGGTCAGCTCCAAGGATGACGTTGGCAAGAGTGTGAGGAACCACCTCAGCTATACACACATACACCGGTTTATATATATATATATCCTTGCCATACATCTGCACACTACACACCTATATGCCTGTTTACACACCAATACCTCCCAACACCACCTCAAACAACTGTATACTTGCCCCAGCTAGGACATTCCATTTGCCTAATACGCATTTCCTCAATTCCTCTGTCTTTGCATCCTTTCTTGTTTCCTTTTTTTGTGTCCTTTGACGTGTGGAGCTAGGAGCAAGGAAAGAACACAAAGAAGGTAAAAATAAGCTGTCGTAAAGAGCCCCTGGATTGACTCTTCCTCTGTGCGACAGGTCCATGAGCTGGAGAAGGCAAAGCGGGCGCTGGAGGCTCAGGTGGAGGAGATGCTCACTCAGGTGGAGGAGCTGGAGGACGAGCTGCAGGCCACGGAGGACGCCAAGCTGCGTCTGGAGGTCAACATGCAGGCCATGAAGGCCCAGCACGAGAGGGACCTGCAGGGGCGAGAGGAGCAGGGGGAGGAGAAGAAAAGACATCTGCTCAAACAGGTACTCAGTGACCAATCGGGAGTCTGTCAATCAATCAACCAATCTGTGCTCTGTCCGTCAGTCAATCAACCAATCTATACTCTGTGTCAATCAATCAACCAATTGGTGTGCTTTCTGTCGATCATGTCAACCAATCTGTGGTCTGTCTATCAATCAACCAATCTGTGTTCTGTCCGTTAATCAATCAACAATTCAATCAATGATTCAATCTATATTATTTTTTCTGAAGGAGTGATCCGAAGATATTTATGCAATTGTGAATCAGCAATGAGGCTGCCTTCGTGTTGGAGGTGGCGGAGCTGTTGGTGTAAACGGTTGTAAATAAACCGTTTACCATTGCAGGTGCGAGAGCTGGAGATGAGTCTGGAGGACGAGCGGAAACAGAGGGCCTCGGCAGCAGCTGCTAAGAAGAAGCTGGAGGCGGAGGTGAAGGACCTGGAGGACCAAGTTGAGACGAGCAGCCGAGGTCATGACGAGGCCGCCAAGCAGCTGCGTAAGACGCAGGTAAGACGCCTGCCCCCCCCATGCTTGCCCGGTCCCTCTTTGGCCCCTTGGGTACCACCCCTTCCTTTGTCCCCTCTTCGTGTTGGTTGGCTCCAACCCTCATATGTCGGCCCCTTCTTCTTCCTCCCCCAGGCCCAGGCGAAGGACCTGCAGAGGGAGGTGGAGGACTCCCAGTCAGCCCGGGAGGAGGTGCTGTCTTCCTTTAGAGAGACTGAGAGGAAGGCCAGGAGCCTGGAGGCTGACCTCCTCCAGCTGCAGGAGGTGCGGTACAATTTCAGATTCCTCCCCTTGGGCATCCCACTCAACCTCAGAGTAACATTACATTATCAGTGCCAATCTAGCTTGAAGGTTGTTTTTTTATTCCAATTTGTGAGACAGTTGGGGGTGCAAAACGATACATCATTGAGCCATGCCTGGCTAAAAAACAGGTATAGTTAGTTTGCTAATAATAAACCAATAGAGGTGACATAATCCAGTTGGCTATTTGGCTAGCTAACTATGTCTGTTAGCTTGGTCAGTTAGCCAGAGAAGAAGACTTGATTGTATATTTAAGGTTAGCTAGATAGCTATAGCCACATAGCATTATCAAAACTGACATGTATACAGCATATTTACCAGTACTGCCACTTAAACATTACATATACTAATATCAACATTGCTACTCATTCATAACATATACAGTATGAGTATAGACATACACCTGTCTGTGCATGTGTGTGTGTGTGTGTGTGTGTGTGTGTGTGTGCAGGACCTAGCAGCCACTGAAAGAGCTAAGAAGCAGGTGGAAGCAGAGCGGGATGAGCTGGTAGAGGAGCTTGCCAGCAACTCCAGAAAGTGAGCAGAACTCCCAAGTCCTGAGCTATCCAATCACAAACACAGGGAGAAAGACTGCTTTCTGAGCTACCCAATAACAAACACAGGGAGAAAGACTGCTTTCTGAGCTATCCAATCACAAACATGAGGACAGAGACTGGTTTCAGAGCTGCCAAATCACAAACACAGGGACAAAGGCACTCAGTGTATGCTACATCTAGCTTAAGGGGTCTGTGGGTAATTTAATTATTGTCAACCAATGAATTAAATGCTAAATACCAAACCTGCCTTCTGTTAAAAGCCAGTGTGTGGATTATATTGTATAACCAATGGTATATATTGTATTATATGGATTATATTGTATAACCAATTGTATATTATATAACCAACCAATGCATGCAGGTCAACATTCAGTGATGAGCGCTACCATCTGGAGGCTAAGATTGCTCACCTGGAAGAGGAGCTGGAGGAGGAACAGGGGAACATGGATACCATGAACGACCGCCTGAGGAGAACTGTGCAGCAGGTAAGGCCTCACCCAAGAGGAAGAGGCTATGCCAAGAAAACCCCCCGAAATAGGGGGATTTTTCAACAAGTCTATGCAGAGGAAGCAGTATTCTAGTTTCAGTGTGTGTCGATTCAGATTTATCTTCCTAATTTTGTCACAAGTGAGCTTCTGCTCACAGACTAGAAAATATTTGTAATACATAGCTTGTTACCTCCACTTATGCACCATGTTATGTAGATGAGGTGAGAGGATGGACAGATCACATATGGCCTTAACCTTTGACTCTCAGTTGAACTAATCTGTATTTTCTGCATACACAAAAAAGAGCTCAGGCCTTTGGGGATTCTTCAAGATGTGTAAAAAAAAGGGACATTGGAATTGGACTGTGTGAACATTATGCTTCCATTTGTCCAAATGAGGGGTAAAGGTTGATCGAATGTGGTCAGACGGTGAGTAAGTGCTGTGTCCCGGCCACGGCCGGCCACAGGCAGACCAGCTGAGCAGTGAACTGCAGGCGGAGCGGGCCGTCAGTCTGAAGAGCGAGAGCAGCAGGCAGCACCTGGAGAGGCAGAACAAGGACCTGAGGGCCAAGCTGCAGGACATGGAGAGCCAGGTCAAGTCCAAGTTCAAGGCCTCTATCGCCGCCCTGGAGGCCAAGGTGCTACAGTTGGCGGACCTTCTGGAGCAGGAGAGCAGGTGAGCAGAAGAGGGCGGAGTGTGTGTGTATGTGAGTTTGTTTCAGTGCTGTGGGAGTGTTTCTCAGTGTAGGTGTGTGTATGTGAGTGTACAACCGGGTTCTGTCTGTACAGGGAGAAACAGGCTGTTGGGAGAGGGATTCGTCAGAAAGAGAAGAAGCTGAAGGATTTAACCATTCAGGTGGAGGAAGAAAGGAAGCAAGCATTCCATTATAAAGACCAGGTACCACAAACACACACACACACTATCACACCATTGAAACACATACACTTTTAATCTGAGTATGTGTATGTGTTGAGTATTTAGTAACAGCACCCCATCTCACTCCGCATTACAATGCACTGGAGTATGTGAATGTATGTGGGGTGTGCAGCCCAGCTTGGTAACAGCGCCCCCTGTGGCCACCGCAGGTAGAGAAGGCCTATGTGCGGGTGAAGCAGCTGAAGAGGCAGCTGGAGGAGTCGGAGGAGGAGTCACAGCATGTTGCTGCTGACCGCAGGAAACTGCAGCGTGAGCTGGAGGAAGCCAGCGAGGCCAACGACGGCTTGAGCCACGAGGTGTCCTTGCTCAAGAGCAAACTCAGGTACGACCCCGAAAATCACCTCGGAATATGCACACAAACACTGAGCAGCCAGACCAGGAGCTAGCACCTCACAAAAACCACAATAAGCCCTCAAATACTGAACCTAAAAACCACAAATGTAGGTCAATATATTCTGCATATAAAACACACGTTACTACTAGTATGCATTTGGATTATTATGTAAATGTGCGTGTGTGCATCCATGTGTCTGAGCATAGATGTATAAATAATATAGCAACAAAAGCTGTGTTTTGTGGATGTTCTATATGCAAAAGCATGTTCTATACAGTGGGCTCCAGAGTTATTGGATCACAATGAAGAAAATAGGCTGCATTTAAAAGACAACAAAGATACTAATCTATGGGCCAGTTTCACAGACACAGATTAATCTTAGTCCTTGATTTTTTTACATTACATTACATTATTGGCCTTTGGCAGACGCTCTTATCCAGAGCGACGTACAACAAAGTGCATACCCATAACCAAGGATAAGTGCGCTGAAAGACCCTAGAGGGAAGTACAATTTAAATTGCTACCCGTACAACAAAGATAAGGACCAGGGCCTATTTTTTATTTTATTTTTTTATTTTTTTAAACAACAAATAAACAAACAAACAACAAAGCAAAAGTGACCAAACTTAACTATCCAAATACTGCTTACCTAGCCAACTAAAAATACCGAGAAACACAACGTAAATAACAAAGACATCAATTAAGGTTCACAGGGAGGTAGGGAGGGATGGGGAGAGGTGCTGCTTGAAGAGGTGCGTCTTCAGTTTGCGCTTGAAGGTGGGGAGAGATTCTACAGTTTTGTGGAAAACTCCCTTCAAAATGTAATTTAGTTAAGGACTAACTAAATTAAGGACTAACTAAATTAATCTTAATCTTTTTTCTTCATTTTTATGAAGGGTGCCAATAATTCTGGAGCTTACTCTATATCATACTGCATGGTAAATACTTCTCACTTCTCTAAGATGTTCATTTTTATGTATAATGTCCGAAATATATTCATGTCTACATTTTCAGGAATTATATTTAAGGGGACTCGTTTCGGTCCTTCTGTTTTGGGCCTGACCTCCAAAGGCACCTGCAGTCCCATTTCTCAAGAAACACCCTGGAAGGACAAACAGCACCTTCTCCTGTCACCTCTTCCTTCCACCCATGATTTCACCCTCTACCTGCAGCTTGGAAAGAAAGCCCCGGCAAACCTATTGCTTCTGTGCAACACCTGCTCCTGGGTTCTATTCACCTAGGGGAGGAAGGGGGGCAAAGAGGGGTGGGGCTTTTAGCATTTTGCTCTTCTTCCTTCTTTTTTGAAAAAAAGTATGTTGAAATATAATCCTATACTGACTCTTCTTTTCCATATTTACAAGCACATGGCATAACTCTTCCAAGACCTAGACAGCTGACCAAATCCTGTCTTTTTTAAAGAGCATGAAGAAAACACTGGAACCAAAAACAAAAACAACCACCGACACCCTATGCTGTTTCCCTCTATTTCTTTTTAAAGTTTTTCTTTTCTGCTTTTCTCCGAGGAAAAGCATCCTTTCTAAGGCATGTCATGTTGCTGAATGTAATCTTGCACTGCATTGTGTGGTAGCTCTGAAGCTTCGGCTGGTTGGTAATGCGGGGTGAGGAGTCTTATGGAGCTGGGGTGGTTGGCTGATGCAGGCCTCTCTGGGCTTGCAGGAGAAGACCGGAAGCATCCTACAGCAGCCCCCCACGCCGGGCTGGGGGAGGGGTGTCAAGAGCAGCCCGGAGGGTGCTGGAAAACACAGAGGCACCTGTGGAGGAGCCTGAACATGATCCAGCTCCTGTGGAGGGCAACGTCAATGGAGCCGAGTCTGCAGAATAGAGGCACCCCCCCATCCGGCCCCAGCCACTCTCTGACCCACTTAGAAACCCAGCCCCACAGTATGGGCTCATTCCAAGTGCTTATTTTACCCCCATTTTTTTTCTTCCTTGCTTACGATCTGGAAATTGATTACGGTCCACCATATTTAATGACATTCCAACCCGTTGAATATTCCTCATAGGAGCTAGGAGTAGAAGTTAGAATCTTTCTTTTGAGCAAGAAAACATCGGCACATCCTTTCTGGAAGTATATTCTAGGAAAGGACAAGGACATTCCATTTGCCTAATTCTCTCGATTTCCCCATCGTTTCTTTTTCTTGCCACTTTTCCTAGCCTCTCCCAATGGGTGGAGCTTCTAGGAAAAATAGCAAAAAAAAAGATGACTCCACCTGATTGTATTGCTTTGTCCAAATGAACACTTTACCTGGGTGACTGATCCTAATCTACTGCTCCAGAGCTTTTCGCTGATATAAAATTAAAAAATAATTAAATATAATTTAGAATTATTACTATGCAAACACTATCAAAGATTACCATGAAGGCTGGTGTCAAAAGCTGCAATTAAGGGTTTCATTGTTTTGGTGAATATTGAATATTACAGTATATTACAATGGTGAACCTACATTAGCAATAAAGGATCACATTAGACGCACAAGGGACTTCTGCACACAAGAAAAAACAAATCTTAGCAGGTTCTGATTCCATCTGTATCTGCATTCAGACCGACTTTCCAAACATACCAGATTATTCCACATTAGAGGCTCAGGTTTTTACCCCTGGTGATCTGCCCCTGTGGCTTTTCATTTTCCCACTGCTAACTCAAGGCCATTTTGCGTAACATCCAAATTAGACACTGCTCACAATGAAGTTTTAACTATGCAAAACATCACATGGTGGAGATATGTACTCCAGGTTGTAAAACAGCCCACACTATCCACTCATAAAAACATCCTAATGGAGATGCAGCATGAACAATGAATAACATCATTACCATTAATGCAACTTTTGAGTCAGTTTTTCAATAATTTTGTGCTTAATTAAGATTGTTTTTTAAGCTCCTGGTCCAAGTCTATTTTTAAGGGTTTGGACGCCCCAGAACCAAATAAATCTCTGCAGTCATATTATATTCATGTTCTATATTCCTCCTCCCAATGGCCTTGCATTTGTGAAACTGCTTCAGAATCAAAGTGAGGAAATAAAACTCAGTGCTCACGCAAGTTTGGTTTGTGTGGAGGTGTGTACATTTGTGTTTGTGTAGTAGGAAACACTTTTTCCAATGCACTTAAAAGTTTTTTTTAATGCAAAAAAATAGAAAAACAAACAAACAAAACAATAGGAAAATGGCAGCAGTAAAATCGAACTGCTGTTAAGAGACTGAGCACATCTGGTTGACAAGCAAGGCTGTGACATGAACGCAGTCAAGGTCAGGAATGGCATAATGCAACCTATCCGGTCACTACAGACGGGAGCAGAAATCTCAAAACTGTAACAGCAGAATCCATGGAAAACGTACCTGTACACCTCTACAGGTCTCACTCATCTGGGATTCCATTACCTGCTATTGGAATGCATGTGTGCAAATATGGCTTCAAAGTGACCCTGAGAAACAGCCTGTAACATTTAGCCTACAGAACATACCTATACCTCTCACTAACTCAACACCTAACCACTGCCTCTCACTAACCAAACATCTAACCGATACCTCTGACGAACCAAACACCTACCTACATCTGCTTGTCACCAACCCAACACCTACCTACCATTAGTAACACTACCTGTTCGTTAGTGCCCTTATACCAAAAGACTAACCAACTAGCTAAATGGACCAGGGCAGGAATGTTTTCACACTAACTGCAGTGTTTTTCAGCCCTGAACTCTGAGAAGACAGAATTGAAGTGGGAAAACACATTTTAAAATGCAGTCAGACTGGTCTGCGTGACAACACCAGAGTAGCACTTGTGCGAGTCCCTCGCTCACACTGAAGGACTTTGGCACCCTGGGGACTAAACATCCTCAATTCATATTTTTAACATAAAACACGTAACCTTCATGGAAGTATTCACAATTCCACATTTCACAAAATATAACATGCCTTACATTCCTTTCTGGGAGAAGAAATCCATGGTATGTGTATTTGCACAGACTCGTTTCATTTTAAGGGTTCGAATTTCAAACACCAAAATAGTCCAAGAAGGAAGACACCTATTACTGAATGCAAAGGTCCAATACTGGAGACCCCATCAAACCATTAGACATTATGACCATGTCAGGCACAAGTTCAAAGTAACATTTTGAATTTAAGTGTAAACTTCGAAGGGTGACCCACATGCTAAATCTACACTGCCAGGAGCACCCACAATCGAGTGCTTCCACAGTGACAAAATGAAGCAGACCCTTGCAAAGGAAATAGTTTCCGGTTTTGGTGAATTAGTTACCTTAGCAACTTTTCCCACAAAGATCTGACCTTGGGTGACTCTTGCCGTGTGCTCTCTTCAAGATAGCCTCAATGTTATCATTGAGTATATCTTCGTTATTAATTTATAAAAACAGGTTCAATTATATATTTGTAATATGATATGACTTTTAGATCATCACTATAGCACAGAAGCCGGTTCCATTCGTTTTATTTATATATATACTTTTTCGCCTCTCGTGCTCTGTGGGTCTGAACCTACAGGAGAAATCTGATGTAGGTTCAGTCTAAGTGCAGCATGCTTTTCCTCAACTCTGGACAACACACTTAAATCTGCTTCTCGCCCCTACCTCCAGTACATTAAATTTACAAATTCATGAGCTTAGCAAAAAAACTAACAAAAAAAAGACAATGTGCTCTCCTTTTTTAGAAACCGGCCTGTCCTCTCCTTACACACTGAAGCCACAGCTGGAAAGAGCGTACAGACTACATTAGTCTCCTCCTCAGAAACATCAGCAGATTAGAGAGGGGTCTCCTCCCTCCCTGACAGTCTGACACGGGGGAAAGGCTGGGTTCACCTGAGGCTGCCTGACCTTCTTGTGCCCTCAAGCGCAGATGTGCAATAACCACACAAAACGCACAGACAACCACAGCAAAACATGGTGGTCTGGAAGTGATGATGGCTCCGCACAACCACAAAAATAAGATAAGAAGAAAGAGAGAAGTTCAAGTCAACCAAAAAACTGCCTGAACATGCAGCAGCCCGTTTTTCATCAGAAGTAAAACTGCATTCCGAGGGGAAAAATGTTTATCATGATTAACCGTGCCTCCCTTCCACATTCTGTCATTTTCAAACATCGCGGTTTCAGGAAGCAGGTTCAGGAGTCATGGCCATCACAAACACCAGCCGTCAGCCACCTGGGCTGGGACAGATCTTTTCTACGGCCAAAAAATAAAGCACTGAAGATTCCTAGATCAATTTAGAGGTAGATTCAGGATCATGCAGTATTTCACCATGACAGAGAAAGCACCTGAAGATGCCTCAGATGTATTTCATGAAGCTGGCTATCTGAGCATGCTGGACTTCCGCGCTGAGTAAAACCTGGAAGTTATTTTTTTACTTTAGTCCATGTTCCATATTTGAGGGGGTTCCAGGTTTTACTCAGTACAGAAGTCAAGCTTAGGGAGTTAGACAGCTTTGTGAAATACCCGGCTTAACACTAAAGTGACTATTCTCTACAGCCAGGCTGTGAGCCAAGGCACATCCTACAGACCCACGAGTACTGAGATCTGCATTACTAAACGCTACAAGTGCTGTCTCTCTACCGCTGAAAACATTACAATGTGAAGCGGCTCATAAGTACTTGTTAAAGGCTAGGACCAAGTCCAACGCCGCCTCCAAGGGCATTCTGTACTGTAACACGGCAACAAATACTCCTGCTGCCAAGCAGAATCTCCTGTAGTAAAGACACAGAGGGGACAGAAGGAACGCAGAAGCAGAGCTAAGGCTTCTCCTTGTCAATGGACCAAACCATCTCAGCACTGCCTCAGTCCTTCCAGCTGTTGTTCTGTCCATTGGCCACTGGGTATCAGTGTCGGCCCGTGTGACTGGTCTTGCAGTATTTGAGCATACGTTTGCTCTGAACCGCCCTCCCAATTAAAATAAAAACAAAAAAACAAAACAAAAAACTAACAGTAGATTTCAGATAAGTGCACACGTTCTCTGAATGCAGCTTGGTGTCAGTGTGCAACTTTCCGTTCCTTGTTCTCCTCTATGGGAGGGGAAGGGGAAAAGGCCAAACACACAGCACATTCTGGACCTTTCCGTCTGAAGACAGCTACAGCTGTAAAGTGACACAAGAGGTAAACCTAGTTCACAAGGCAGTAGCCAAATGCCCATCGTTGGCAGGCCCCGCCCCTCTACTCGTTTCAAGAGAAGGTCAGTTTGGGTAAGCAGGGATGATCGCTGGGTTGGTTAATTTCAGGTCTCCGGTACATCTGTGAACAAACCCGACCCAACCCCAGGTTCTGAGTAGCAGGAGGAAGAGTCAGGCCTTTGGGGACATCTGCAGGGGTGGGGGCTGGGGGCTGGGGGAGGGGCTAGCCAAAGGCCATTCAGAGACAGGCAGGCCTGCTGTGGACGCAGCAAAGTGCAGGGTTGTGTGTGTGTGTGTGTGTGTGTGTGTGTGCATCTCTCTCTGGTGGGTGCGTGGTGCATGTGTGTGTCTGTGTGTGTGTGTCTCTCTCTGGTGTGAGTGTGCATCTGTAAGGTGTGATCACAGGAGAATCTTGGGGCCCGGCCCATAGTCCAGCCGCTTCGCTAACCTGCAACACACAATCACCCTGCCGTTACCGTGACCTCCTCAGACCCAGGCACCCTCATCAGTATCTCAGCCCAGAGGCCTGCATTCAGCTCATAATGTATATACAATACATAAGTTACACCCAGCTATTCAAATATATAACATATACAGCAAAGGTATTCTACAAATTAAAGCAATTCATTTTCATAGTAGTCGTAAATCTACTTTTGCAAGACAAAGCTGAAAATTTAACCTACAGCCTTCAGTTGCTTAACCATTACACCAGTGCCACCATTTTAAGTACATACTATATCATTACATATATCAGGACCTAAATCTGTACTCTGGCAGAAGTGAGTGTAATCCAATGGGAGGTCAGGCGACGCTCCTCACCCCTTCTCAAAAGCAGGCATGCCGTTGGCACTGGGTGGGTTTTCCACACCGTCTTGGGAGGAGGTAGATGTCCTGGGGCCCCCGGTGGGCGTCACCCTGCTCAACTTCTGGTCGTACATAAAATCCCGGCAGGTGGCTAGCTTCGACTCCAGGTTCTGAAACAAAATGGCAAGGGTTTCATTTTAAAAAGCCGTGATGGGAGATTTGAGGCTTTTAATTTGAAAGGAATTACAATTTATTCTGAATGTACATGATGCCAGTTAAAAGCTGTTGAAAGGGGGTGGTGGAGTCGATTCGAGGCTCTTATTTTGAAAGGTGATGATGGGGGTTGGAGGCGTATTTTAGAAGAGATGGTGATGGGGGCTCTTATTTTGAAAGGGTGGTGAACGGGTGTGGCTCTTACCCCCACTTTCCGCAGCAGTTCCCCGACGATGTTGAGGGCTGAAATCCGGGCCGATGTGGTGAGGGAGGACGCCGTCATGCTATCAGCTGAACACACAAACACAAAAGAGCATTTTCCTGAACAGGCTTACAAAATGGAGGCACCCATACTGTGACACAACACCGGTTAGTTAGTCAGGGTATACGTGGTGTCAACTGCTATTAAAGACCAGCTGTAACTAACCGACATCACCCTAATATACAGGGCCGTTTGTAATTTCCTCTACTGTAGTATCCATCTTGCTTTTAAAAAATTAATTTGTTTATACCAACAACTTAAAAACACATTTGTAATAAAGGGATACTCTTTTAAGTGAATAAGCCAATTATGGTTACCTTGAATGCTACTCCCTGTATAAACTCATAAAAAAAACTGGTATCTACAATAACTGGTTTTAATGACTCCTCATGGCGAGCAAGCAAGCTGACCTTTTCCCCCAAACTCTACATGCCTCTCTTATGACTAACTATGGGAGTCACAATGGGGAGACACTCCGCACTTATACGTAACCACAGAGACCGGTGAAACAGTTGTTCTCCCTGTGTTTGCCTAACCAAATCCTCCAAAGTGGTTACATCGTCTGTATCCATGGACACAGGACTTTTGGACACGTCGAGAGGTTTTCCGGCCTTTTAAAACTGTAAAACTCCCAAGTAAACACCGTGGCTTGTGTCAGAGTGCACATCATTTACCGCAATACCTCCTGAGTGGTTTGAACAGCCGTCCCCGATTGAACTCCAGCCCACACGACTCGTCAGAAGTATTACTTCCCCATTGGTTCATTAGCAAAGCCCGAAGTTAGGCGGAATGTTGTCACATTTTGGCACAAATGTTGTCAGGCACACAATTACGGAACAGAAACACGACCACCCACTGAGCAAACCGACCAACTGGCATACACTCACTTCCAGGCGTTCTGTGAAAATGCGGCAAACTATAAAAGAGGAACCTGGGGTTACCCCATAAAAACAAATAAAAAGCAGGGACGCATTTAGTTGCGGGTATCCCCACGCCGTGCTGTCCTCACCTCGCTGGAAGGACGGTGAGGAAGCAGTGAAGGTGAGGGGGCTGCGGGGGGGTGGGGCGGACGAGCCCAGGATCGGGGGCAGGTTGGACAGGGACCGGGGCAGGGAGTCGGTGTCTTTGCCCAGGGTGAGGTTCGGCCTCCGCTCCTGCTTCTGTTGCACAGCCAGTTCCTGCCGCAGATCTGCACAGGCAGGGAACACAATGAGTGCATAACACAGGCACAACAGGCCCAGCTGTTCAGCCCAATAATGATCACCATTTTCCTACCACTAAAGTGTACCTAGTACACCACTTGCCTATAAACTAGATTGTATCAACGCTGGTCGTAAGACAGGGCATGAGATGAACACATAACATATCTACACAGGCAGGGTGTATAATGAACACGTAACACAAGTCTACACAGGCAGGGTTTATAAACTGCACATAATCTGTGTAGACAGGGGTTTACATTGAGCCTTCATGGCTATTATTGTTCCCCAGAGGGGCAGGGTACAGGCCCTGACCTCGAGCCTCGTCCTTCAGCCTCTGCACTGACTCCAGCAGGCTCTCCTTCTCGTCCAGCTCGCTCTCCAGGAAGGCGTTCCGCTCGATCACATGGTTCATGCGCTGCTCGAAGTCCTCCAGAGACATGATGGTGGCCCTGCGGGTGGAGAACAGAGAGGGAGGGGGTGATTGGCAGGCGACCGAATTTTGAGCGGGCTTCAACTGGACAGCATTCCACAGCTCATGTGCACAGGGGCATCTAGGGCAGCCTTAACCCCAGAACTTCAACCCATGAACCATAACTAGTGACCCAGACTTTGGAAATTAATTTGGGGTTGTCTTTTTAAAGCATTTTTCAGTTGTTTCTTGTCTCTGAGGCACAGGCTTTAAAAATATGTCAGTCTTAAGAAGTATCCTAGTCTTATTTTTAGACTTATTTACTTTTTCGCTAAATTAGACAAAACTAAAAAGGCAATCGGGTGAGAAAGTTTGATTTATTTCAGGATTTGCCAATGGGGTGAGAAAATGTCAGTTATGATTTACTGTCAAGAAAACAGTAACTTAAAACAAGCCAATATTTTCTACTTGAGGGAAAAAATTAAAAGTCATATTACAAGACTAAAAACGATTAAGACAGCCATTGCTTGCAGTGTATTCAGTCACATCACATGCTACCCTCAACAGCCAAATCGGAGCACAGCTCAGTAAAAGCCCTGCCCACAGGCTCACCTCTTGGCTCTCTCCAGGTCATCGTTGGCCTGCTCCAGCTCCCTGATGTACTTGTGCAGCTGGTCTCTGATGGCCGTGGTCTCGGCCAGGTCCCCCTCCAGAGTGGAGATGTGTCTGAAGGCCTCTGAGTGCTGGGCCTCGTACTTCTCCTGCAGAGTCACAATATGGTTACTCTGCGGTTCAGCGAGGTTAGTCTGCCATGATAGTGGCTGGTCAGTGACCGTGCGGTTCATCTTCAGTTAGTATGGTTGTGCGCAGCTAGCCTGTTTAGCCTGCCAATTGAGTATGGTTAGTCTGTGTTCAAGTGAGTTTAGTTTGCCATTGATTCTTGTCCGTCTGTGGTTGTTGGGTCAGTCTGCGGCTGTGTGCGGTTAGTCCGTTTAGCGGCTGACTGCGGTTAATCTGCGGTAAAGTCTCTGTGGTCGAGTGCGGTCAGAGCTTAATTTGCAGCGGCACACAGTACCTTGTAGCTCTCCAGCTCCATGCGCAGGCGGTTGTTCTGGTTCAGCAGCTCGCGGTTCCGAGCCTCACACTGCTTCAGCTCCTCCTCCAGCTCGGCCTCATAGTCCCGGCTCATCTGCTGGAACTCCTGCAGCTCCTCCTGCGCCTCCGCTGCCCTGGAGAGGAGGGGGGATTACCCCACAACCAACCAGCTACAAAACCCCCTCCCCTCCGGACATATACACATCGTATTAAGGTGTGCATTTTTATGTGTGTTTATGTGAGTGTGTGTGTGAGAGAGTGTATGTGTGTTTATGTGTGTGTATGTGAATGAGAGAGTGAGTGAGTGAGTGAGTGAGTATGAATATATATACACAAGACGTCGGGTACCTCTGCTGGTGTTTTGCAGACTGCTCCTTCCAGTAACTCAGTTCTTCCTCTGCAGAGAGGAACTTGGGGGACTTGGGCTCCCCCATTCCTGTGCAGTGAGACCCACCTGAACCTGCAGTATCTGAGAGGGAAGGAGAGGGCTTTTTTAATTCAATGTCACCGGGAAACGGTAGCGAATGATGAGCAGTGCTGATGTAAATGACTACAGGTACAAGATGGGAGGGGGTTCTAGGCAACACTGATTCGTCACCAGCAAGAATTAAAAAACCCTCTATAAAGGCCATGTCAGAAGAAAACAAGACGGGCATGTCAGTTATTCCTCAGTACAATACACGGCTTCAGTTTCACAGGCTGTGATGTGTGGGCCTGACAAGGACCTGCACACATCCTTTCAAGCTGGCTACAGCTGAACTGGTTTCACATATTTTGGAGTGACATCAGGCTGGACTTTCAAAGTTTTATAGCGATTTCACACACTGCGGCATCATTCAGTACATAACTTCGATATCGTGAGAATATAAAGCACGTTACTGTACATTAGCTAACTAAATGAATGAATAACACTAAGTTTAAGAAATAAGTTAGCCTAAATGTAATTTCCTGTCAAATATTTTCAATTTATCTCTCTGTCACACACGGTCGATGTAAAGTCCTTAAACACTGTTATAAATCAACAATCAATAAATGTGCAAGACTCTGCTTTGGCCACCTGTTCAGAGATACAATTCCCGTTTCGTATTTTGTGAGTTAAATGATAAAACCGGCTGCTGTGGCTAGTCTAGACTCTAGTTGATATTCAGCATACTGACACCAATTTAGAAGCTATCGTGCAAATGACTTTAATGACTTAGACGTTGAATAATTCGATCAACTAACTTGGCTAACACTTGACTGAGGACTGACATTAGCTAGCTAAGTCAAATTCTAAGTCAGTCAGGTTAGGTTAGCCAATTTAGCTATTTTAGCTGACGTGTTATCATAGCTAGCTGAGCAACAAAGTGCATAACTCCCCGAAAGAAGCTAATGTTAGCTCAACTTCACAACAAGTTGTAGAACAAATGTAAAGTTACGGCGACACTGGATCTTCCAGTTAGCTAATGTACAAATAGCTCATGTGAAAAGCACAACTTACAATTTTCTTCCTGACCCACACCCAAGCTGACACAGCTGGAGCTAACTTAGCGAAGTAGCGCTAGCTAGCGAGTCCTTTGTCACAGTAGCACACTTGTGAACATTTTAATCTCACACACGATAGAATCTAACCTTTCACGTACCGCAGTCAGGAATGCGATCTTCTGGCTCTTTATCTGGTGATGATATGTGCTTTGTAACAGAATAGAAAAGTGGCGTGGAAACCTATGTTTAGTAATAGCAAGCACCACCCATTTGGAATGGGGGAAAAAAAAAAGGAACTAACGTTAGTCAAACTACGGTCTGGACAAGTGAAATTAGGGGTCCAAAAAAACTCCGAGAAAGTGACGTAATCTAATCACATGTTTTGAACACACGGAAAAGTGACAATGCTTGCTTGCTTGATCGTCGTAACTTGCTAGAAAGGGCTCTATCAACTTCGACACATGTGCAAGAAAATGAGTTTTAAAAAACTTGAAAGTCACTTGGAAAGTTGTGCCATGCATGACATTTGACCGTGATGTCATTGCATGATTCAGCTGCAATTCAATGATGAAATGAGCACTAAAAATATTTATTGAACATCATGGTACAGTTTGTTGTGGATGGGTGGGGTGACAAGC
The DNA here is from genome assembly GCF_963514075.1 of Conger conger. Taxonomy (NCBI): domain Eukaryota; kingdom Metazoa; phylum Chordata; class Actinopteri; order Anguilliformes; family Congridae; genus Conger; species Conger conger. The sequence goes on from NC_083775.1 coordinate 24,933,845, forward strand.
CACAGTGGGATTTGTGGGTTTATGCCCTCAACTATACACCCAGTGAGCACTTTATTAAGTATTTATTAGACTTATTTTTTCGACTTATTAAGTCTTCTGCTGCTGTAGCCTATCCGCTTAGAGGTTTGACACATCGTGTGCTCAGAGATGCTCTTCTGCTTACCACTGTTGTAATTCGTGGTTATTTGCATTAGTCACCTTCCTTCAATATTGGTATTTTTCCCAGTCAGAAGTTTAAAGTTTTATGGGGAAAATGATGGACAGAGAAAATATGTTTTTAGTTCTGCATGTTTCTTATAACTCTTAGTCTCTAGCATTTACCAATGGTCAATTTGCTAGCCATCTTGCTGAGTAATGGGCTCAGCTGCCATTCCGTTACCATAGAAATTGTTTCCAGATTATGTGTGGCATTTTATAAAGCTTTAGTTTATTTGTGTCTACATTTCGTATGTTTTTATTTTTAAATGTAAATACAGACACTTTAGGTTTCTAATGGCCAGACTTGTGATGTCACAATTGATGCCCCAGAACCTTAGCCACCTTGACACTGTGACATTTGCTGTCATAGAACCCTGTTACAGCGACTGTTATATAGGACATAGCCTCAGCATTTCTTTTAGCAGTGTAGCAGTTTAAAAACAACAGCAAGATGATTTTGACACAAGCTCTGAATATCTGAGACCATGTGGGAGACCTATAACTCTGGGTGGTACTTGTTTTGGGCCATGGTGAGTCATTTATAGTTGGCTGTTTTGTCCTTAAACATCAATAAAATTAATTTGACAACTCTCAGAAGAACTTACAATACTGTCAAGTTTAAATAGTCGAGGACTAGCAGAAACTTTTCAGATATAAGTTAAATGTACCATGCTATGCTATAATTATACCTGTTACAACATTTGACATGCAGTTCAGTTGAATTGTTTCTGTACCTGCACAACACTAGTTTCACTGTATCTACTACACACCGCGTTACTTTTAATGTCATCATTACCACTATGTTGAATACCTAGATATTTTTAACATTTATGAGTGTTAATTTCTTTTAGAGCAAGTTGCTATGAATTTGTCAGCCATCTTGCATGGGGGACAGAACGACTTCCATAATTCTCAGTTATCACATTATCTCAGTTATAATTGCTATTTAGGCCATTTTATCAAGCTTTAGTTTAAAAAGTATAGTTTAAAAAGAAAGTGTGGTAGGTAAAGTATTTTGCTATCTCTGGTGTGATTCATTCTCTGCTTTCCCCCATTATCACCACTTCCTGCTTCATTGTCATGTTTCCATAATTCTTCCCGTTCCTCTCTCCTTCCCTGGTCAGCTGCCCGTGTGCCTCAGGGTCCTCCTGGTGGTCGATGCAGTGCGGCCAATCCTGTCCTTTTGGGAGTGTGACTACTTCCACCCCAGGAGACAGAGTTTTCCCCGGCATGGGTCACGGGTGAACTCAGGCAGACCAGGTTTAGGCTGGCCCTGTCCACGACTACGTCCTATCAGAACTTGGACCTCTACAAAACCAGTACGTTCAGCCATGAGGCAATACCAAGAAAAAAAGTCAATTTCTGAAATAAAACTGGTAGTTGCTTCTGCTAACAGACTAATTCAGAATTTGCAGTTGTGCATTGCACATTACATTACTGATAACATGTCACAGTGACACTGAACCCTTGATTAATATTATTTTGTAATCTTTTGTATGGTTGAGTGTGACTCCTCTGTTGAATAGGTGACCCCTGCTACATCCTTGCCACCTCCGCACAAATTGAAGTTCTTGGAAAACATAAACAAGGTGAGTGATTTCATTCAGTTTCAAAATACAATCTCATTAAATGACATTAAAAGGCTGCTCGCCCAGCCTATTGTTGGCAATTGCTGCTGTTTTTCAATATGGCTATTTTCAGTTGCTTTAGACATAAGAATCTAACAAATGAACAAAGGTAAATGTTATCCTAGCATGGCAATTAACTCACTGACCACCAAACTAGGGACGGGAGTTAGAAACTATAATCTTTGTATGCAGAACATCAGCTACATGAACTGGTGTAAACTGGCAGTAATGACGTCATGTCTCTTGGCATTGTCCCTACTAAAATAAACATCACATAAATAAACAAACCATCAGCACGAATCAGATCTAGCAAATAAATGGGCAAAATGTATTTTTGGTTACTTATCACTTCCTGATAAAAAATGTGTTGTTATTGGTCGCGCAAGGCCGGAGTTATGACCTGCCTTTCATGTTTCTTGGTTTTGTGCAGCTTTGGGCCAAAAGTGTGCTTGTGAAAAGCCGGCAAATATGGGAGCGCCACTTCTTCCCCGGAGCACAAACACACCGCGGTGCCACAGCCACCAGGAATTATAGCAGCATTCCAACCGACCTGCCTTTCCCGGTTAGTTTCCCCAGGCTTCATTCCATGGGAAATAGCAGAATGTAGTCCAACCATAGAAGTGGACAGTTTTGTGCTGAAGTTGTGTTCTTGAGTTCCTTCTTACATTCCTGCCCCAGGCTGTAGGAAAGAAGCAGGTACCTACGGCCCAGGCTATAGGAAAGAAACAGGGACCTACGGCCCAGGCTATAGGAAAGCAACAGGGACCTACGCCCCAGGCTATGAGAAAGAAACAGGGACCTACAGCCCAGGCTATAGGAAAGAAACAGGGACTTACAGCCCAGGCTATAGGAAAGAAACAGGGACTTACAGCCCAGGCTATAGGAAAGAAACAGGGACCTACAGCCCAGGCTGTCGGAAAGAAGCAGGTACCTGTCATCCAGGTAGTAAGGAGGATTCTGGTACAGGAATCACCTCTATCCTGGGGCGTGTTCAGCCTGAACAGACAGCGCATCCGGCAGTCACTGGAGACCAACGGCATCAAGGTAAGCCCTCTGTTCTCCACTTGTACACCACTAACAATGACTCTGGTTTTAACGCTTCTGTCCTGATGACGTTTATCCTCCCCCTCTGTGCAGAAGCAAGTGACCCCAGCTATGTCCCTGAGAACAGCCATGGCTTCCAGACCCTCTCTCAAGCCCTGGGACACCCTGAGCAAGAAGAGGGAGGAGAAGAACATCAAAAACCAGGTAAAGGTCTGCCATCTTTACATGCAGCCAAGCGAGTCATACTCATGTTCATATGTGTCCATACTGTGTGCTCATACATTGGCGTATTGTTTGCTCCATTAGTCAATGAAAAAATGTCTGTTTGTTTCGCTTGTTGTCAGACCTGCGCTGTTCCTGACATTCAGTCCGTCAAGTTCATGGGCATGTCGGCACAAATGGGCGAGGCTCTGGCGGTGCCTTCACAAGGGTGAGAAACAGCTGTACAAGCAACTAAAAATCCTGCTGATAAACAGAGTTATGTGACCATTTATATTATAACCTTTTTTTAAATAACAGATATTTACTTACTAAGCTCTGTGCCATGTAACCTGGTCTCCAGCATCGGCGCGCAGCGTCCTGCAGCCGAATCCACCGGCTCTAAGAGCTCCAAAGGGAGAAGGATTGGGACGGGGGCACCTGAGGGGACATGCTGCAAGGCCGAGGTCAGTCTGTTCAGACCTGTTCCACACCGTTGTGTATCTTTTCGTATCCAGAGTGATGTACAGTTGATTAGACTAAACAGGAGACAATCCTCCCCTGGAGCAATGCAGGGTTAATGCAGCAATGGCTGTGCAGATCATATTGTGGCTACACCGGGGATTGAACCACCGACCTTGCGGGTCCAGTCATGTACCTTAACCACTACGCTACAGGCCGCCCATATCAACAAATTGTGGGAATTAATGAGAATAAATGAGACACCTGCTAAAGCACCCTAAATTAATATTGTGCTTTTTAGATTTTGAACATCTCAGATGTGTGTCATGATGACATCACACTTCCTTCCTTCACCATTCCCATTGGGAATACTGAACCTCTCTGTGTACCACATAGTTAATTGAACTCAACATGTTCTCCAGGCGCCCAGTTCGGTGTCAGGCCGTGTGATACTTAAGGCTCGGAGGTTTCTCAAGACTTCCAAGGACCAGCACTCCCTTTCCAGCTTGGAACTCATCAAGACCCCAACTCCCAACAAATGTTGTGTGGCATCCGCTTCAGCTAACTGCAAAGGTGGGGGTTCTGTATTTGGTTGGTTTTGTTTTGTCCAGACTGCAATTGTAATGCGTAATCACTGGTTCTGATTTGCACTTTATTGTACGTCGCTCTGGATAGGAGCGTCTGCTAAATGATTACAATGTAATGTCAGCCTTGATAGAAACTTATTATGCTGTGTAATATTCAGCCCAAGCTGCAGATGCCTTGGTGCCAAGCCGTGTGATTCTGCAGGCTAGGAGACGTCTGACCCCTTCAACCATGGCCCGTACCCCCTCCACTAATCAGTGATCCCTCACCAGCTCTGTCAAATTCAGGAGTGTGTCACCAACTCCACCAGTGATTCTGTATCCTTAATCAATTGTGGGCAGAACAGGAAAATCACCAAATTACCTTTCCTTATTTTGGACCAAATGTATTGAAATTGTGTATAACCTTTGTTTGTAGGTTTTCTGATGAGAGAAACATTCTGTTTGTTCATTTTTGAAGATGATAATATGTGTCTTTAGGTCGGATGGTCAAATTTGAAGGGCACTGGAATGGTAGGTCATTCTGGTTAATCAATTGTAATGCTTTCTGATATAGGTTAACATCTACAAAAATGCATTTGAAATTAAAGGTCAAAAGGTGATTCATTTCTGACTGAATGCTTTAAAAGTCATATCTTAACTTATTGACATTTTGTTGAATTTTTATTTCTGGTGTATGCTCTCGAATTAAATAAAATGAGCAAATTCTTCATCACAGCCTAATTTGTTGATTTCATCTTTGCTTTATACAATTATAATGTGTGCATCCATTTAAACACCAAACTTTTATATGAGTTGGGTGCAAATGTAACAGCAATGCACAAACCTTGCTGCTCTATTCTGCTATGTGACATAGCTTTGTGTTTAAATAACCTATTGTGCTTGAATAAGAAAACAGAAAATGGTTTTATTTTTTCATCCTTGAACTACCCATCTACATCACTTACCTCTGATCTTCGCTTTGTCAAAGAAGTAAATAAATATGAACAGCCTTATCTATTTTTCCCCCAACAACCACAAGGATTATGATTACTTTGTTTTGTTATGGCTAGATGGAAGTCAATGTTGCTGTTGTTATAACATTTTTGGTCATAATGCTATGGATGATTGGACAGGTGACTGCAAACAAGACAAACAATGACTTTAGTCAGGCTAACTACAATATGTTTTATCCTCAATATGCACTGAGGAATTAAGTGTAGTAATTTGATGAACAGTGAGATCAACTGCAGTGTGTAGTTACCACCCAGAGGGGCACCAGAAAAACAGTAGCTGCTTAAATTCAAGTCAAATTTGAGGAAATTCAGTGTTCATGGCCTTAGCTTTGACATGACAAAGCATTATTTTAGGCATCTTTCCACTAACAAAAGCAAAACCTCACAACATGGCTGCGTCTTTTCTCCTCCTGGAGATCCAGAGGCAGGAGCTCCTGCTCCTGCAATGCCTGCCCTGCTGTCCCCACTCTGACACAATAATTTTCTTTAATAGAATTTCACAAATTACCAAGTTCTCTGAAAAGTAAAAAACCATGAGGAAATCACAAACATCAAAAGTGAGAAGAAACAGAAAACATTGATTATTTCAAGAATGTTAAATTTTAATTACGTTCAATTACGTAATATACCCAATACAAATTTCATTAAAAGCGAATCAAAACAATCCTTGTGATGGTTTCTCAGAGTCTGCAGTTCTTCGGTGTGCAGACATCCCCTATAGCTGCATGTTTATTATTTAGTGTAGAATGTGAAAGATTTGCCCAGATGGTTGTTGTATCCAGTGATGGGCTGGATGATTACTGTTTGGATTTCAGGAACATGTTTTTTTTTTTTTTCTTGTCCGGTTATCATTCTAGGATGAAATAGAAGTATAAAATTCATCATCTCCGCCTAATTGATTCACGTATAAATTCAAGTATATTGCGTCCCATCCACTCAAACACCAAACTTTTCTATGAGACGGGTGTAAATGTAACAGCATTGTGATGACTACTGTTGATCATAATGCTGTGAATAAATCAGAATGAGAAAGATGTCAGCTTAACCTGTTATGCCCTAGCCATATTTTCAGAAAAAACACCTAAAAAGACATACCCAAAGTAAATGAAGAATTGCTCCACAATAGTAAGGTTCATATGCATGTTCTTGGTGTCTATGGACATCTAGGGACCTCAGAGATGTATTCCCAGTGTCAAAAGATTGTGACTGTTACTATGCCTGAGTAAATTGGAATAAACCAAAGGAGAAATGTGAAATTTCTATCCTCGCCTGTTTTTCCCCCCTATTTGACAGTGTGCTAGCGACAGCGACAGACGGCTTGCCACTCAAGCCGGCGCCATCTTGCCACGTCAGCTTCCAGTGTTCTGGGTCTTGTTAGGAATACTTCCTGTGAATACTCCAACTTACTGGGAAGTCTGAAGAACAAGTGGTTCACCAAATGCACGTCAGCTTCCCAGTGTTCTGGGTCTCGTTAGGAATACCTGTGAATACTCCAAGTTACTCAGTCTGAAGCACCATCCCGTGATACTCCAGAAAGCAATTTCTCTCAGGAACGAGGCAAAGTGACACATTGCACTTGGAGCAGTAAATGGGTGTCTTCATTTCCTTTGCTTTAGAGCCCGGCATCTGCTTTGCCTTGGTCGCACATACCACACACTTCCTGCGGTCTTGAGTGCCAGTTTTCCCTCGGTACACAGGCATGCAAGTGTTGGTGAGGCTGGGGCGGGGGGCGGCTTCGGCAACTATAGCTTTGGCCTGCTCGACCATTTCCCTCATGAGAACCTCCCTGAATCGTTTATGAGACAAGGGGGTCTGATTTCGAGTGCTGGCCACTGCTTTGTGCAGGATGTAGCTGTTGACAACTGCAATGTCAATGAAGTGGTAAAAAAATGTTTTGTACCACCGCATGGTCTTGCCATGGACAGAATAGTAGTTGATCAGAGCATCTGAGAGATCCACCCCACCCATGTGCATGTTGTAGTCTTTGCATGCATCAGGAACGTGCACAACACCCCTTTGCCATTGTCCATCTGCTCCCTTCAACTTCCTTAGTGTAGTGGCTCCGCTATATGCCTTGTGAAAGCTGCTGCAGACATTCACAATTTTGGTGTCCACCCACCGCACAAAGAGGAGGTTGCCCTTACGGATCCACCTCATGTCTCCCCTCTCAGGGTTCTTTGGGAAGTCGTTGGTGGTGGTTCTTGGAAATCCCTCTCGATTGGCCCGAATAGTGCCACAAGCTGCTATGTGATTTTGAGCAAGCTTGTTGAAAAGTACCGGGCTGGTGTAGAAATTATCAACATAAAGATGGTAGCCTTTTCCAAGGAGGTCAAACCTCATCAGGTCCATGACAGATGTGACGCTGAGGCTGAGGCCGTCCTCCTTCGGTCCCCTCTGTTTGACCTTGCTCTCATCTTTACCTTGATAGACGAAAAAGTTGCAGGTGTAGCCAGTTTTGGAGTCTGCCAGTACAAATAATTTGTAGCCACATTTTGTAGGCTTATCTTTCATATATTGCCTGAATCCAATTCTGGCTTTGCTCGCCACCATCCTCTCGTCAACTGATATGTCCTTGTTCGGTTGGAAAAGAGAGTTACAGGTGTTCACAATCTCGCCATAGAGTGGCTTGATTTTGAAGAGCTTGTCAAACTGGGGTGTTCCTCTCTTTTTTTCGTTCTCTTCATCTTCTGTGACATCAGAAAGATGAAGAGACCAAAAGATGGCCTCAAATCGGTCCCTGGACATGGTGCTCTTGGGGAAGGAAAAGTTGTATGGCCACTCCCTCCTCCAATAGTCGGCCCTTGAGTGCGTACGTGCCAAACCAGAAAATAGGATGATAGACAGAAAAATGTAAAATTTGTCAACTGAGAGGGGAGACCACTTGTAGCGTGCACCTTGTGCCAGTCGTCGTGCAGCATTGCCATTAGTGTTGTTTATAATGGTATGCTGTACACTACTGCTGAAGAACAGCTTGAAGAGGCTGAGAGGAGACCAGTTGACAGTGGTGTCGATCCTGGGGCCAGGCGGGTGTTTTGGCTCAAACTTCAGTGTTGGAGGTTCAACATCTGGCTCTTCCTTGCTGTGCCACCTCTCCTGCTGAGCCTCAAAATCTCCAGCAGCCAGCCTTGGCCGCTTGCTGGCTTGCCCACCACCTGACCCATCTGAACTCGAGGATGAGGATGCGGACGGTGACCGCTCTAGCCTGCGTCTTGGTGAAATGCGTGGTGGGGGGACATACTTTTCATCCTCATCTTTTGCATTATGATCACTGTTGTAAGAAAACAGAGCAATATATGTTGAAAGAAACATATTCAAAGGACTGATAAATCACATACATTTCTAACAGCAGAAAAGCTTATGAATATAACAATGAAGCAGTAATGGATATATTATGTCAACTCTGAGACCAAAACTACACAAATAATGAGCAGACAAACCTTGAAGGTGATGCCTCAGTTGGAGATGTAGATGGCCGGGTGACAGCAGTAATTATTATTATTATTATTAATAATTATTATTTGGGACTAAATACATCATGAAATATGTACATTAGACCAAAAGAGACAAATGCAGTGGAGCAGAGCGGTTCAGACGTTCCTTTGTGCCAGCAGCCATCAGACTCTTATGGCGCATTTCCACCGGTGGAACTTTACCCCGGAACTAAGGTATTTCGCCGGAAGTCGACGCGTTTTCATACCACGTGCCTGGCAAATCTCATCGTTCCGGAGCCGTTATCCAGCCCGAAAAAAGCCCCTGCTCAGGAGGTAGAGCTTTCTGATGGCCAGGAACTAGCGTGGATATGGCTAGCAGCGCAGGTCATTTCTGATTGGGCGAGTTTACGTGCATTGTATTCCAGGCGGAATGCCTGGTACAGAGCTTGTTTTGTTTGTTGTATCACAACACCTTAGTTCCTCAATTTACTGTACGAGCACATAATGCTTACGCCGGTCTGCCCGCTAGCAAGCGATTATGTAGCGATAGCTATTTAACGATAGCTAAAAGACGGGCGTTTTGCAACGATGTAGACGCACGTACAGGTCTAATGGTGTTTCTCAACACATTGTAGTGTGACTGTTGTCTTCGATTTGGACTGTGGCTTTACTTATGTGCAATGTGAAACCATAACAAGTGAATAAATGCAACATTTTTTCAATTCTGAGTCTGTCTCCTTTCGAAATCAGTATTTGCAACTCCTGCTTAACTGCGGTGGGTTTTCATTAGTTTCACACCCACACCCAGTGTAGCATCAGAACAACAGCTTGCTATTAGTTCAGCTCGCTAGCAGACAGACCGGCGTAAGCGTTGCAAAACGTGGAACGTTTTCACTTTTTTTCTTCAGACTAATTTGCGTAAACTCCCTGGGGTCTTTAGCCCCCGGTGGAAATGCAGGCTGAAGGAACCTTTTGTTCATTGCGTACTTGTTCCTGGGAGTTAAATTCCCAGGAACTCCCGGTCGAAAAGAGGCATATATACTTAGGCTTATATTCTTGTATAGTTATATTTATTTATTACAGACTGAATGCATGCAGGTACGTATATATCTCTTCTATCCCATACCGCACAGTCACTGTACATATGGATGTGAATATCCCCAATATCCCTTTTTTATGCTGCTACAAAGACCCCCTTATCTAGTGTGTCTCTTTTTCCAACCTGTCTGTAATCTTTCTACTGCTGAAACGCCTAATTTTCCCCCTGGGGGATCAATAAAGTACCATCTTATTTTATCTATGTAAAAATATTCAATATAATTGAATAGCCCTGACTTCACAATTCAACATAAATAATAAACTTACTCATAAACTTGGTCCAAGGTTTGTGAGGCGATTTCATTCATAGTTGCCGAGTCAGAAGAATCTTCAATTTTGATGTCCGCCTGCGTCATAATCTCCGGTTTAATCTCGGCCATGTCCTTGTCGGCGTTATACACTTTCTTTGCCGTTGTGGCAAGAAACACAGCGTCAAATAAAACTCGCTAAATCACCAAAAACTTTCGAAACGGTCGTGCGCTCCGTCTTATTCCTTTGTGATGTGACCTGGCTTTTTTTTTTTACCCACATGGAGTAGTGTCACGCCTGGATGTGAGGTCAGCTGGGTATTGTAGTCCATATTTATATCATTCGATTCAGTAGCTTCTCCCCTTTCAAAGGACAACAAACATGGCCGCACCGCGGCTGGCTGTTCGACGGTAAAACCATTTCTTTCTACTTGTCCCACATTTGTAAATATCGTGTATTTGCCCCAAAAAGGTTAAAAATCATTTCTAAATGCACTAAAATACACTTTCGATCGTGTTTTGTGAACATTAGGGTCTAAACTTTGAGCAACAGTTCACACTGTTACACCATTGCCCTGTTTTATTATGTTTTCTAGTGGATGATCAAGCCGGTATGTTTTTCGGCCCTCTGGCGGGCCGATCGGGTATAACAGGTTAAAGCAAGAAGTAATGGGTTTTATTTACTGCGATATGTCTTATGAAGTCAATATGAAGTGAGGAATGGTATTATTTTCATAGTTTCCCTGATGAACACTGACTGGCAGTTTGTTGGTATAACTAGAAGGGACACCAGAACCCAGCAGCTGCTTACTTTTGTTCGTCAAATACGAGGAACTGACATGAGCCACAGTCTTTTCCATTCAGTGGTCACAGACTCAATTATGTGCCAATTTGCACCCAGAGCATACACTCAGTGAGCACTTTATTAGGTATTTAGAAAAATATTTTTTAGATGTATTGGTGTTCTGCTGCTGTAGCCTATCCACTTAGAGGTTTGACGTGTTGTGTGTTCAGAGATGCACTTCTGCATACCACTGTTGCATTGTGTGGTTATTTGCATTACTGTCATAGTCCTGTCACCTTCAACCAGTCTGCCCCTTCTCCTCTAACCTCACTCATAAACAAAGCATTTTTGCCCGCAGAACTGCTACTGCTATGTTTTTTGTTTTTCGCACCATTTCTGCAAGCTGAGAGACTGTTGTGCATGACAATTGCAGGAGATCAGCAAGTTTCTGAGATACTCAAACCACCCTGTCTGGCACTTAGATGACATTTCTTTCCCATTCTGACATTTGGTCTGTAAAACAGCTGAACCTCTTGACCACATCTGCATGCTTTTATGCATTTACATTACACTACATTACATTATTGGCATTTTGGCAGACGCTCTTATCCAGAGCGACATACAGTTGATTAGACTAAGCAGGAGACAATCCTCCCCTGGAGCATTGCAGGGTTAAGGGCCTTGCTCAAGGGCCAAACGGCTGAGCAGATCTTATTGTGGCTACACCGGGATTAGAACCACTGACCTTGCGTGTCCCAGTCATTTACCTTAACCACTGGCGGCCCCTGGGTAAATTTAGTTGCTGCCACATGATTGGCTGATTAAATAGTTGCATTAACAATCTGGTGTACAGGTCTACCTAATAAAGTGATCACTGAGTGTATTCACCAATAACCGTTTGTTACAATTTTTTCTTTAAAATCCTTTATTTACCCATAAACTATTCCACAAAAATGCAGTACAGAGGTTGGCAGATTCAAAAAGCTATAAATGTGAGCAGACAAACACACAGGACAAGTGAAATAGATCACCACCAATAGGAATTACCACTTTTCTATGATCTTGCAACAAGTAAATGAGCAATGGTTCTCCAACAGTCAACATAATTATTTTTGGGCTACAAACAATTACATGAGGTATGTTTTAACTTATTGACACCATGTTAGATTTCATGAATATGTGTCTTTCTGGTGTATGTTGCAGGAAAAAAGTATCAAATTCATCATCAGAACCTAATTGGTTGACAAGCTATGCTTTATACAATTATGTGCCATCTATTGAAACACCAAGCTTTTCTACGAGACTAGTGCAGATGTGACAGCAATACAGAACATGCTGCTCTATTCTGATAGGCTGCTTGACCTTTCTGTTTGAATGTAAGGTACCTGGGTCAATGGCAACCTATTCTTGTACTTACCTCTAGGGTCTTTCAGCGAACTTATCCCTGGTTATGGGTATGCACTTTGTTGTACGTCGCTCTGGATAAGAGCGTCTGCCAAATGCCAATAATGTAATGTAATGTAATTCTGTTTGAATAAACATTTCAAGTAACCAACAATAGTTTTATTTAACTACTCACCTAAATAATATACCTCTGGTCTTTGCTTTGTCTGAGTAAATAAATAACAACAGCCGCTTTTGTTTTTCCTTCAACAGACAAAAGGATTATGATTACCTGGTTTTGTTGTGGCTACATGGTTACTGTTGTTATGACTGCTGTTGAACATAATGCTGTAAATAAATCAGCGATGAAGACTTCAGGCAGATGGCTTTAAGCAAGAAGCAAACTATTTAATTAAAACTTAGTTATAAATACAATATGTCTTATCCTTAAAATGGATCGAGCAATTAAGTGTGTTTTCGTTTTTTAAAACAATTTCCCCATTTCACTTATCTGATGAACAGTGACTTGGTACACAGTGTTTTGGTATACGCCAGAACACATCAGCTGATTCATTTCATTAGTCTAATTTGAGGAAAGCAGGAAGGGTTCACGACCTTAGCATTGATAGGTACAAGCATGGTCTTTAGGCATCTTTCCACATAAAAGGCACAGCCTGCTGCATTTTCGGTTTCACGGCACGAGTACTTCACTTCTCCTCGCGGCTGTCCAGAGGCGGGAGCTTGGTGCGCGGTGAGAGGAGCCAGGCCAGGGCCACGGCGGCCGTGCCATCCCCGCTCTCCTGCGAGAAGCACAGGAATGCGGCCCACAGGAAGGCACTGCAGCCCATGACCGCTGTCCTCAGATACAGCGGAACCAGCACAAAATTCAGGAACTGAAAGGCCAAGATGCGACGGACAGAAAGAAAAGGAGATGCACTTGTGTCTACGATTTTTGATAATCTATGTAAGCTATAAACACTGAATTATGGGAACATTGTGTACTCTTCCATTACAGTGTGCAGTATAGCTACTGATAAACTAAATTTCATATATTTAATCAATAAAGTATGAATTGGCAATTGCCCGTTTGAATAGTTTAAATGTCATGAGTCACTTCTTTTGTCGCTTGCTTGTTGGAATGTACATATTTTGGTATGACAGGTCCCTTCTCTGGTGTTAGGCTGTACTACTTGGTAGATATTCCATTTGGCAACAAAGTAGGGCTTTGCAACATTTGGATTGGGGCCTACTTTTTTAGAATTCAAAGAAATATTGATAATATGAGGTCATCAGCTCAAATTATTATTCCTCTGATTGATCTCAACACCTTGTACATATTACATTGTAAAGTATATTGTAAAGTTTTACCTGCATAAATGGCCAGTACATGAGTCCAGTCTGGAACACAAAGACAGAAAATGTACATAAATCAGTTTTTATTTAGCAAATTATTTGACCATTCTTGTGTTCCTGGAACAGGTGTAAGCCTGAAAGAGAGATCCCACTTGTGCGTTAAAGATTATCTGTCACCCAAATTGTCTCGCCAAAGATCCATACAGTATGTATATTAATCATATCAATATCAACCTCCAATTGAATTTCAATTATACATTAAAAAAAAAAAATCCAGTCCCGTGTATTCATCCAACAGAGGAATTAGTCGAAGAGCTGTCGCGTTCTGCCCGTGGTACAAAAGCATTACAATAAAGTAGGTTAATCAGGGGTGAGCTCTTTCCTCTTCACGGCCTGTACTGCGCCAGCGTCTCCTTACCTTGTAAGTGTTGAGGAATTTATCCCTCCAGTCTTCGAGAACATCCTCCTTACCCTCGAGGAAACTAACCCCTGAAAAGGAGAGAGCTGTTATCATTAAAAGTCAGCGGATCTTCAGATGTTCCAGAGCTAACGTTACATAGCCTACGTTACTGTAAAACGCTCTCTGGAACACAATTAATGGAATGAGGTTAATCAATTAAACGTCACGTAGAACTTGAGGTAGACGCTGTTAACCAAATGATTAACTTGTACATTTCATTAGGTAGAAAAACAGCCATGAAGGTGAGATCTGAGTATCTCTGTCGCTCTAAAAGAAACAGCAGAATTAGCCTACCTGTATAGAAGACGGTAGTCGCCAACGGGGATGCGATCGTTTGATCCAAGAACAGTTTTCGCAGGACCATTCTGGCGGATCTTCCGGGGAAACGCCGTTCCAAACCCCGTAACCAGAAGTAATTAAAGTTGCCATGAAAACTGAAGGCCACCACGCCGACATTACGTGTGTGATTCCAGTCAATTTCCTCCCTTTGGGCTATGCACTGGTGCGCAAAGTCCCCGCCAGCAAACAGACATCCGTATAAGGTAACGTTAGTTATCCATGGAAACCGTTTTGCTTGTTTTAAAAAGACTCTTCTCATTATTTTGTCTAAAGCGTAACGTGGAACTAATTTGCAACTATGTAATTAAATATAGTCTCCAGCAAGGTTTCGTCAGAAAACATCATTCCACAAAATGGGTTGCACATGAAGCAAAGTCCTTCAAAATACGAAATCGCTCTGATCACTCTTGAACAGAAGACAGAAAGTCCACAAAGCCCACATTTTAGGTGAGCCTACTTTATTTTAAAGTAACCCAACGCATAACCTCTGCTTGTTAGGTGAGTGAAGTTTCTGGACGTTAAATGGCCTATGTACCATGCAGTGCAGTAATCATTCTTGCATTCCCTTGAGCAGCTAGTGTCCTCCCTGGTTTAGCAGGTGCTACTGTATACAAATCCTAGACGTCAACTAATCTGTGCGCAACTATGTCTGCCGTTTACAACACGCGCAGTTGGGTCCCGTTTGTGCACGGGGATTGAGACAGAAAGTATACGCAGATGTTACTATCCATAATATAACACGCTCCTATTATGAGCAACTGATGAATAAAGCGCTGCGTCCGAACGCTTGATTTAAATTGCTATACCGCCTGTTCTGTGTTGCAGTGAGAAACTAATCCCTGCAACATGGCCACTGGCAAGAGATCAGTGCACGCCACAGAATTTATCCCATCCAAATGTCTTATGCGCTCCGGATAGAAAGACGCGCCGATCCATGATCAGCTAAGCGACCCTAAAGTGACCCCAATCATGTTGCGCCAAAAAAACGGAGCCGATCCTGGGTCAGTGGTTTGCTGCTCTGCCACTGAAGATGGTGTTAAATACCTTCTGGGGTGTGAACTAGAAGGTAAACTGACGGTTTGGTAGGCGCAGAAGAGAAGGCCAATGTCATCGAATTACAATCTCTTTCAAATTAGAGGTCACTTCTGTGCAAGCTGATTGTGTTCTACTATTATATTTGAAAGGCAATTAACCCCGCTTTCAAATGCAAGGTTAACCGTAATGCCCTTTGAGTGTTGTACAGTTGTTCAGCCCCAACTTTATTCGAAGGAAAACGCCACAACTGTTGCACCTGAAATGTTTCGCAAAGCGCATATTTTCCCGTTCTTGTGGACTCTACTGCTACCTACTGACTGCTGGTAATATTAACAGTGATCAACAAAATCAAACATTAATTTAATAAAAAAAATATTTAATCCAAATCACGGTTTCATAATTACTGGCACCCCTGGTTCAGGATAAGAGCCTGTAATGCTTGACATGGTTCAGGAGCACATTTAGAGGGATTTTGCACCATTCCTCCACGCAGATCCTTGTAAGATCCTTCAAATTCTTTGGGTTGCACTTACTGCCCTCTTCAGTTCAGCCCACATGTTCTTGTTGGGATTGTGGTCCAGCGCCTGAGATGGCCACTGCAGTACACACAACTTCGTAAATGTGGCTGTGTTCATGTGAGGGACTGTTCAGAAAATAGCTCCCCTTAATAGTCTGCCAAGACTCCTAAACCTTGACAGTTCCTTTGAGTTGATTGAACAGTTAAATGTGTTACCCTTTCTACCACCTACTTATTCTTGGAAAGATTTAGATAATTCCCATATGTTGGTCGAATTAATTTGATTCTTGCATGAATTTAAATTCACATTGTTTATCACATGATTATGAATGCTTCGTGCAAGAATGCACAAATATTCTTGCTCGTTCTTTTATCATTTCTTTGAGGTTCATGTACGTTTTTCTTTCTACGTACGAATCGTGATTATATACTTTTAATGGAGATTATTGTCTTGAATGATGTCAATTCGTTCTAACGCGCTGATGTTGTTAGAATAAAACCTCAATTCCCATATGGTATAGCTACGTGGGCGTATTTTTAAAGTCAACACAAACTCAATTACTTGACTGCCATTGGCTTGGAGAAGTCACATTGTATTATCAGGAGCAATGGAAATGGAATGCGTTGAGAAATCGTTGAATTAAAAAAAAATCTAATTCCGTCGGTTATGGTGACGTCAGTTAGTCTGATGATCGCATGGAAATGTAGTTTAAGTACATCTACCTTCGAACGTCTAACCTGGATACAGAATTCAAAAGACACCATGTTCCAGAATGCACCATTTAACGTCGCTCCCTTCGGTTGAGGAGAGTCATCAGCACACACGAGGACTTGCGTTGAGTGCTGAGTCGGATCTCTCTCTTTCTCTGTTGCCGCCGTGAGAAACCGGCGCTATTTTATTGGAGAAAAAAAAGGCATTAACACGTTACGAAGAGAAAAGTTTTTTTTTTTAAAGATTTTAAAGAGGTGACAAAAACAACGCGTTAGTGGTGGTTGCACAGCTAGCTAACTGCGTAGTCTTCACCACATTACAGTAAATAGAAAGATCAACGATGGACCCTAGAGACACTGCCCCTGATTCGTGGGAACAGGAGGACGATGGCGAGGCCCCGGCCGACGTGCAACTTCAGACCGCCTTCACCGCCCTAAATGTGGACGCCAAGCCGTTTGTCCCCAATGTTAACGCCGCCGAATTTGTTCCGGCCTTCCTACAGAGAGGGCCTTCGGAAAATCCAGACACCGATGGTATGCTTACGACCACAGTTCAGTTTTACCTCAACGTTAGCTAGCAACGTTAAATAGCACGACTGTCGGCACACGTTTTCAGACATTCAGCTACTGGCTAGTCTGTTAGCGCTAAATCTCATTGGAGACGTAGATAGCGTGAGCTGGCTAACGCTAGCTAGCTACAAGATTATCAGCATATCGATTATTCACTAACTGTCTAGCCAGCTATGACCCTAACCAAGGAACACGGATGATATCTCCCCGTTAGTCTAACGTTAAATACCATCCACATCTGTTTGCCATCTGCAGCTTCCGTGACATCTGTGCTGGGTAACGTTACTCCGTTAGCTTGTGTGCTAACGTAAGCTAACCAGCTGTGCTGTACTACATGTTGGCTAGCCTGGCTAACGTAGATAACGTTCCGTATGTACCTAGCTAACTAAGTTGGTTTACAAAGGATGACAGTATGTAAAGTTGGCCGTGTCTGGTTTAGCTATCGTTAGCTAAGCGCATACATAGACATAATTTAGACGAACTATGAGTTCGTATGAGCAGGTTATTAAAATTATGCACTTTAGCCAGCTAGCTGGCCAACTGTACATTTTTTTTAATGCGCTCGCTCAGTAGCTAGCTAGTGACTGAAGATAACTCCTTGGGCTGGTAAGGTGGGTTAAACTTGCCTTTAATTGGCTACAGGCATGCAGTTAATATACCTAGATAATATAATTTAGTTTACTAGCGTTCGTGGGCAAGCTACCTCTTTAGAGTTAAAATTGTTTTGCATAGATGTCGTTTAACTGAACGACACGAATGTAGCAGGAAACCACACATTAGATTCCTATGTTCTGGATGAACCTGTAACATACCCTTTTTATGAATGGAAATATTTCGCGGGCATAAATGTTATTTTTCCTGCGTTTTTTGCCGCTCTTCGTCACTTAGCTCCATGCATCTAATACATTTACGAGTAAATGTGTTATGGGGGGGAAAAAGCACGTTATAGTGTGCAGTAATCTTTGGGAATGGGCTCTGTCATAAAACATCTTGTTATAAGATGCTTTTGTGCTCCGCAGTTCATTAATCACCTCCAACTAATCTCGTTGCTCGTTTACTCTTAGAACATTGGTCTTTCAGTCTGAATAATTCTGTGTTCGTTCTATCAACAGTTTTGGAAACCTCAGTCCTGTACCAGCACCCAGATGTAGGGTCTCTAGTGTCTAGGATACTGGGGCTCTTCGTTGGCCATATGGAGACCATTGGCACCATGGTCTGGGGAGAACTTCAGATTGAAGCAGGGTTGTGTATTAAAAAATGCTCATAAAATATATTCTGTGCATTTTATCTATTTATGCTGGTGGATATTTACTGAAGAAGTTCAGTGTTAAAGTACCTTGCCCAAGGTTACAGCAGCAGCAACACAACTGAGAATCAAACTCGCAGCCCTGCCCAGGTTTATGATGATTATACTAAACTGCTGCCCAAAAGTAGTAGCTTGGGGGTCTATAGTGAGTGTTTGTTTCTGCGTTGGACAGGGTTCTCTTCCTTGTTACACCAACGTTTCATATTTTTCCTGTTCTTTGAAAAGCACATCTTAATTGGTTAACTGTATTTCAAAATGAGCCAAGCACATCTGAGTGAATCACTGAAAGATTAGGCTGCAAGATTAATATAAGCAGGAATGAGGCATATTGTCAATCAGACACTGTTCTAAATGGTGTTTCTCATGTGATATTTATGAGTATGAACTGCTTTAATGTACAGAAAACAGAATGTTTCAGACATAGGTGTAGCCTATGAAGATCTATTAACAGCACATTTAAAAGGATAACTAGATGGTAATTTTATCAGGATAATTGATCCCTGAAATTAGTAAAATGTCCTTTCATATCTTCACTTCTCTTGATTTATTAAATCAAGCACTTTTATTGGAAAAAATAGGTATTTCTTACAACCAAAGCATTTTTTACAGTTCAGAGCAGTCATGAGTCTTATAAGCTGTACAGTGCATCTTACGGTAAATACGATATTTTGGTCTCTGCATTATACCTCCATTCCGTTCCCCAAAGATACTAACTTTACAACTCGTTAAAGGAATAGCCTAAACCTAATTCGGTGATTTTTTTTGTGATTCACCTGCGAATGCACGAAACATGTTGTGTCCAGTCATTATCTTGCCTTGTGCCAGCATCAGCTTTTAATTGCAGGTATTGTGATGGAGCTTAAACCCGTTTCCATTCTTAGCAACTGACTTGTACTTTTGCAGTGTCGAACAAGAAGTCTAAGTGACTAATTAGTGAGCTGTGCTAGCTAGATATTGATGGAGAGCGACAGACTTGTGAAGGGGAACTCCATTATCTGCATGTGCTGTTTGTGAATGAGGATAGTAGAGCAGCAGTGTGGTTTAATGAAGCTCCCTCATCTGCGAGGTAAAAGCGTTTGGCCATACGCTGCCCCTGCCCTGTTCACACAAGGGCCTCGGCTGTGTTTAAATTCGCCTGGAAGCGTACCGTTTTCACCACAGGCAGTTAAAACCAAACGCTGCTACTCTTATGCTGAGGCTGTAGTTTTCCTCTTTGCGTTACCAAGGTTACAGCATCGCTATTTCTGATTGGAGAAGGAGGGTGGCGATGGGCTTTTTAAAAAGAGGATCTCTCGGTTTCTCTGCTCCTGCGATCCGCTGGCCGTGGTTCGTGAGCGGACGTTTCCTGCCGTTGGCAGGTGCGTGTGGGACCCTGCTCTGCAGTGGGTGGCAGTAACCTTGTGAAGTGCAGTTTCACCTGTCAGCCAGGGCTGTGGTGTCCTCCTGAGAGCCATGTCACGCTGCACTCAGGATAACTGCTATGTCATTGGGAACTGGGTTGTTTGGTGTCCTTGACTTAAAGTTAAAAATGTGAAGTCCTTATCTCCTGTAGTGCTCTAAGTATTGAGGGTTGTGAGAAACTGCAGAGGTGCATCATTTTCTTGCCCTTCCCTGCAATTGTACACTAGATAATTTTGAAAGTTTTTATTTTTTTGCGGCATACAAATTATGACTACTGTAATGGTACCATGCGAGCCAGCCTGGCGTTATCATTAACGGGTGCTGCTCTTTGGTCCGGGCAGACATTTTTGGCTCGGGGCAGCTTATCTCTCGCACAGCGGCGGTGGTTTGGCAGAGAAATGGCGGTAAATGGATGGCTGGCGCCCCCTGTGCGTCGCTGCAGACGTTGGCGGAAATGTAATGGTTTCACACATGGAGCAGAAGTGAAAGACTGTGTGTGTGTGTGTGTGTGTGTGTGTGTGTGTGTGTGTGTGTGTGTGTGTGTGTGTGTGTGTGTGTGTGTGTGTGTGTGTGTGTGTGTGTGTGTGTGTGTGTGTGTGTGTTTGTGTGTGTGTACCCATGTGTGTGTCTGTATGAACCCGTGTGTCTGTCTCTGTGAGAGAGTGAGGCAGGGGAACCCCATTTGTCCAGTGCATTTATTCCACAGTTTTACCTATTTACAACATGGCCGTGCAGGAACCAGCAGCAGGAAAGAGTCCCTTTATCGGGTCCCACAGCTGCTTGCTGGCACCCTGGCCTCCTCTGCACCACAGGGTATACTCAATACCAGCCGCCCCCCTGCTGCTCTCTCTGCATCAACTGCAGCATGCAGGAGACGAGCACTCGCTGCGATGGGGCACATAGTTATGAATATTGATCCGTAACTGAAGTGGCGTATAATGATGTGTTCGTTTTGTAGGTTCTCATACTTTTTCCCTGACTGCTCTGCGGTTGGTTGTGAAGAAATACAAAATGATATTTAATGTCTGCTTTGTTGATGTTGAATTTTGCTTGGCAGCCAAAATGGTAATATGCTGGCTGTTGGCTCGCTGTGCTCTGAGCTTGCTTTACCTGTGCGAAGTGCAGATTTGGGCAGCAACTTTTTAACTTGTCTATAACGGTGGAGCAAACCCTCGTGTCAGCCAATTTTTAAGAACCACGTTCAGGGATGCAGGTGTAGCCTCCAGACTACAAATTGTGGGCACAGATTTAGACATCTGTGGTTATGACATCACCAGCTGATGTTTCACCTGAGGTTGCATGTTTGAGTCTGCAGAGTTTAAATGCATCTCTCTCCCCCTCTCCTCTCCCTAGGCACTGAGGCAGTTGTCAGCATGGAGGTGTCGGAACCCACTGGTATGTACCCTGTGTGTCATGTCACTCATAACGTGGGTAGTGTCATCATGGGAATGTGGTCATCTGCCAGTTTGGAGGGCCTTTTTTCAATTCAACCTGTCTAAAGGCTTTTCCCCAGTAGAGATGTGAGGTCTGTTTCAGCAGATTACTTTTTGAGAGGGAATCCTCCAGTGAGGGTACGATGCCTCTCCTCAGACATCTCATCGAGTAACGCCAGTGACTGTGGTACCGGCCTCTCCCTACACGGTTTGAGAGCAGAGTTGTGTGAGAGAATCCAGAGAACCTAAATGGCACCTCCAACATAAAAAACTGTAATCGTAACTCTGCTCACTGACCCCATGGACAAAGCTGAGCGTTCCAACGCGCAGAGTAAACGGAAATGGCTGTTTTCAGTTAGGCCTGCTTTTTTAAGCAAATGTCTTTTTACATTGAATAGCTTGAGGCGGTTTTGCCTTGTACTGTACCTTGTGAACCTGGGGCGGTAATTTGAGGAGGGAGGTGAATGTCGCGGAGAGAGGAGGTGCTTGAGGTCGACTCCGGCGAAACACAGACACAGCTTCCGCACTCAGCCTCGAGTGTCCAATTACGGAACGGCACAGCTTTTCTTCATATGCGGAGAGAAGCCGGGAAGATAAGTCTGTGTTTAAGAGGTCTGTATTTTGTGTCCTAGACGGGGTGATTGGGTAACTAAAGACTTCCACCCTCTCTGCTCAGAGTTTGAGCTTCCTCAAAAAAGCGCCTCGGTGTTTCTGCTTGGCGACTAAGATCGAATTGGGCTTTCCTCCAATCAGAAAACCCAAATGGCTTTTGCCCTGGTGTGTGGGTGTGGCAGTAGAAAAAGGTGGATCATGCAGAGCATGCCCCAGGCCTATAGAATTACTTTCCTAGATGGCTGGTGTGTATTGTTTCTGCCAATTGCAAGTTAGGCTGTATTCACAGATTCTGCTTAGCTGGAAGTTCGACTTCGGGTTTCATGGAGGGACACAAGTCTTCAGCTGTCATTTTTATCCAGCTTATAAAGAAATGTGGCTAAAATGTCATTACATAAATTACTGGGTCAGTTAAATAATTAAAAGCAAAAGTTGCTATGAAATCTGTAAGGGGAATCT
This sequence comes from Conger conger, assembly GCF_963514075.1. Taxonomy (NCBI): domain Eukaryota; kingdom Metazoa; phylum Chordata; class Actinopteri; order Anguilliformes; family Congridae; genus Conger; species Conger conger. The sequence continues at coordinate 24,956,094 of NC_083775.1, forward strand.
GCCCTCATTGGCCAAACTGTGACTGTGGCGGTTTTTAGTCCACATGTTTGTGTGTGAGACAGTGGGAGGTACCAGGTGTTGGGTGTAAAGGGCGTGGTGTCCCCTGCAGTGCCAGTGGAGAACGGGGAGGCGGAGATGAACACAGAGGAGACGTGGGAGCAGAAGGGCGGGGAGCCAGATGATGCGGAGCCGGGAGGAGGGCCTGATGGAGAAGGCCCCGCCCCGGAACCCCAGCAGGAGCTGATGGAGGAGGAGGAGGAGGTGCCAACGCCTAAAGTAGCCCCAGCCCCGCCAGACGCCCCCAAGAAGGAGCACGTGAACGTGGTCTTCATTGGGCACGTTGGTGAGTCCTGCCTGCTGAGCCTGGCCACGGCCCCATCATGGGCTGAAACCCTACCTACTGTGGCTTTTTGTATAACCAGCATGGGACCACAAATGAGTGACCGTCGGAGTGTGACTGCATGCTGTGGTTGTGTGTGTATTTGGGCTTGTGCATTGTGGGTGAGCACAACATCCTTTCACTCCTCACCGACTCAACCCTCTGTCTGATTTTCTCTTGCAGACGCTGGGAAGTCCACAATCGGAGGCCAGATCATGTGAGTACGGTTCCCTAATAGCTCGGAAAAAAGTGCCGCAAAACTGCCTTTTAGGTTTGTCTTGGTATTGAGTATCCATCTTGTTGAATTTTCCTAAAAACTTTCCTAGCACACACCACCTTAAATTGTTAAAGCGCTATCTGAGTGGGCTTGTTTTAACGGTCAATGTACTAAGTCTTCCTGAAAAACCAATCGGGCAAGTTGGTTTAGAATGAACTTGGAACCCTTGTGGATGGACGCCTTGTTTTATTGCGACCATTTTGTGGGGGCTTTGTCAGGGTAGTGACCATGGTGACCTTTCCGACTGTGAACGCTGTGCTCAGCCGCTCTCGTTCTCCTGCAGGTATCTGACGGGGATGGTGGAGAAGAGGACCCTGGAGAAGTATGAAAGAGAGGCCAAGGAGAAGAACAGAGAAACCTGGTGAGCCCTGCCACACCTTCGAACCACTGACCTCTGTGGGCCCCAGGCATATACCTTAACTCAGAGGCCATGTTTGTGTGTGGTTTTCTCAATGCCTCCTTTGTCCCCGCACGCAGGTACCTCTCCTGGGCCCTGGACACAAACCAGGAGGAGCGGGACAAGGGGAAGACGGTGGAGGTGGGCCGTGCCTACTTTGAGACAGAGAAAAAGCACTTTACCATCCTGGACGCTCCGGGACACAAGAGCTTCGTCCCCAACATGATCGGGGGCGCCTCGCAAGCGGACCTGGCCGTGCTGGTGAGGGTCGCCTGTGTGGAGATCGCGCATATGCCATAACTCGCTCAACAACTTTCCTAAACTAACACAGCAATGCTAATGTTTTTCCCTCGGAAACGCCGTTTGACAAGTTCCTTTTGATGATGGATTTGCTTATATGGACTCACTAGACTGTATACAAGAAAAATCTATTTGTTGTAGTTGTTGGTTACCGGCTTTGTTGATCGAATCTCCGCCATAGTTTAGCGGTTTGCCTCTCTGATTTGTGTCATTTTTGATTTATGGGTTTCTGGTCACAGCCCAGCCTGCTCTTTGCTGAAGTGTTTTTTGCTCTTGGTTCCTGAAGGTGATCTCCGCCAGGAAAGGCGAGTTTGAGACCGGATTCGAGAAGGGCGGGCAGACGCGAGAGCACGCCATGCTGGCGAAGACGGCGGGGGTGAAGCACCTGATCGTCCTGGTGAACAAGATGGACGACCCCACGGTCAACTGGAGCCTGGAGAGGTGGGCAACCACGACAGACCCGTCAAACTGAGCTCAGAGTGAGGGTATCAGTACAGGCTGCACCTGGCCAGCGGACCAGAGATGCTGGGGGTTGGCAAAAAGGGAAAATGTTAAGATTTCTAGGAAAATACTCTTTGAGAGAGTATAGTCTTTAAAAGAGGGGTCTGTTGTCTGCTTGTGCATCAGAAAGATGGCTGAGTCTTCTTTTTCCTTCCCTGCAGGTATGAGGAGTGTAAGGAGAAACTAGTGCCATTTTTGAAGAAGGTGGGATTCAACCCCAAGAAGGACATTCACTTCATGCCCTGTTCTGGACTCACCGGCGCCAACCTGAAGGAGCCTGCCGAGTTCTGCACTTGGTATACGTAAGTCATCCCTACCGAACACTCGGAACCGGGCCAGAACCGGGCCAAACCCAGGCTGTTTCATTTTAGCCCTTTCCCACTGTAGAGCTGGGACAGTACTGACTCAGTATGCCATTGTTCTATTTGGCCAGAGCAACTGAAGACCTCCAGTGAACCGTATAATGATATAATGAGTCTCTTAAGTGCTTTAAAACGACTTCAAGTACCTTACAGGTGGGTGCACAGAGCACCTCTGATACTGCTCTGGTATTGTTATATCCTGCTTCCCTTATTGTGTTTTCATTTTATATAATGAATCTCTTTGTTTCTTTCCAGAGGGTTGCCATTCATTCCACATCTCGACAGTTTGCCAAACTTTAACAGATCAAGCGACGGGCCGGTCAGATTACCCATCGTGGACAAATACAAGGTGAGGAGCGGTGTGTGGAACAAGGTCTCGGAGGATCAAGTGACAGCTTCCGATATTTTGGAGAGAGTGTGATATTCACTGCTTCTTTTCACCTACCTGCCTCTCCTGTGCAGGACATGGGCACTGTGATCCTGGGCAAGCTGGAGTCCGGGTCCATCGGCAAAGCACAGCAACTCGTCATGATGCCAAACAGGGTAAGGCCTTCCACAGCCAGCTATGAAGGGTGCTGCCTTCAGTGTTTGGGCGATGTTGGGAGAGTTCTCTCACGACCAACAGTGTGTGTCTGTATTGTGTGTTTATAGTGTAATGTGTGTCTGTATTGTGTGTTTATAATGTATTGTGTGTGTATATAAAGTGTGTGTTTATAATGTAATGTGTGTGTCTGTATTGTGTGTTTATAATGTATTGTGTGTGTGTATATAAAGTGTGTGTTTATAATGTATTGTGTGTGTCTGTATTGTGTGTTTATAATGTAATGTGTGTGTGTCTGTATTATGGGTTTATAATGTAATGTGTGTGTGTGTGTCTGTATTGTGTGTTTATAATGTATTGTGTGTATGTGTGTCTGTATTGTGTGTTTTTAATGTATTGTGTGTTTTTAATGTATTGTGTGTGTGTCTATATTGTGTGTTTATAATGTGTGTATGTCTGTATTGTGTGTTTATAATGTAATGTGTGTGTCTGTATTGTGTGTGTGTGTGTGTGTGTGTGTGTGTCTGTATTGTGTGTTTATAATGTATTGTGTGTGTGTGTGTGTGTGTGTGTGTGTGTGTGTGTGTGTGTGTGTCTGTCTGTATTGTGTGTTGATAATGTATTGTGTGTGTGTCTGTATTGTGTGTTGATGATGTATTGTGTGTGTGTCTGTATTGTGTGTTGATAATGTATTGTGTGTGTGTGTGTCTGTATTGTGTGTTTATAATGTAATGTGTGTGTGTCTGTTGTTTGTTTATAATGTGTTGTGTGTGTGTGTCTATTGTGTGTTTATAATGTAATGTGTGTCTGTATTGTGTGTTTATAATGTATTGTGTGTGTATATAAAGTGTGTGTTTATAATGTATTGTGTGTTTATAATGTATTGTGTGTGTGTGTCTGTATTGTGTGTTTATAATGTAATGTGTGTCTGTATTGTGTGTTTATAATGTATTGTGTGTGTATATAAAGTGTGTGTTTATAATGTAATGTGTGTGTGTCTGTATTATGGGTTTATAATGTAATGTGTGTGTGTGTGTGTCTGTATTGTGTGTTTTTAATGTATTGTGTGTGTGTCTATATTGTGTGTTTATAATGTGTGTGTGTCTGTATTGTGTGTTTATAATGTAATGTGTGTGTCTGTATTGTGTGTGTGTGTCTGTATTGTGTGTTTATAATGTATTATGTGTGTGTGTGTCTGTATTGTGTGTTTATAATGTATTGTGTGTGTGTGTGTCTGTATTGTGTGTTGATAATGTATTGTGTGTGTGTCTGTATTGTGTGTTGATAATGTATTGTGTGTGTGTGTCTGTATTGTGTGTTGATGATGTATTGTGTGTGTGTGTCTGTATTGTGTGTTTATAATGTATTGTGTGTGTGTGTGTGTCTGTATTGTGTGTTTATAATGTGTTGTGTGTGTGTGTCTATTGTGTGTTTATAATGTAATGTGTGTCTGTATTGTGTGTTTATAATGTATTGTGTGTGTATATAAAGTGTGTGTTTATAATGTATTGTGTGTGTGTGTCTGTATTGTGTGTTTATAATGTATTGTGTGTGTGTGTCTGTATTGTGTGTTTATAATGTAATGTGTGTGTCTGTATTGTGTGTGTTTATAATGTAATGTGTGTGTCTGTATTGTGTGTTTATAATGTATTGTGTGTGTATATAAAGTGTGTGTTTATAATGTAATGTGTGTGTGTCTGTATTATGGGTTTATAATGTAATGTGTGTGTGTGTGTGTCTGTATTGTGTGTTTTTAATGTATTGTGTGTGTGTCTATATTGTGTGTTTATAATGTGTGTGTGTCTGTATTGTGTGTTTATAATGTAATGTGTGTGTCTGTATTGTGTGTGTGTCTGTATTGTGTGTTTATAATGTATTGTGTGTGTCTGTATTGTGTGTTTATAATGTATTGTGTGTGTGTGTGTCTGTATTGTGTGTTGATAATGTATTGTGTGTGTGTCTGTATTGTGTGTTGATAATGTATTGTGTGTGTGTGTCTGTATTGTGTGTTGATGATGTATTGTGTGTTGATGATGTATTGTGTGTGTGTCTGTATTGTGTGTTGATAATGTATTGTGTGTGTGTGTCTGTATTGTGTGTTGATGTATTAATGTATTGTGTCTGTATTGTGTGTTGATAATGTATTGTGTGTGTGTGTGTGTGTGTCTGTATTGTGTGTTGATAATGTATTAATGTATTGTGTGTGTGTGTGTGTGTCTGTATTGTGTGTGTGTGTGTGTGTCTGTATTGTGTGTTTATAATGTATTGTGTGTGTGTCCCAGCACACGGTGGAGGTGCTTAGCCTGCTCTCTGATGACGTGGAGACGGATGACGCTGCTCCAGGAGAGAATCTGAAGCTGCGGCTGAAGGGCATTGAGGAGGAGGAGATCCTGCCTGGCTTCATCCTCTGCAACGCCGAGAACCTCTGCCACTCCGGACGCACCTTCGATGCTCAGGTAGACCCTGCAGCATGCATCACGCACCCCCGTCCTGACAGCCACTACTACACACCCCCGCCCTCAATCCTGTACCACACACCCTCAGCCTGGGGCCTGAGGCACACACCCCCACCCTGACTGACACTACAGTCACAACTTTGTCACAGTTATGCCCAAAATGCTTGTATACACAGCGCATGCCATGTAGTCTTAAGAAGTATTCTTCCTTGTTTTTTGGCACTTTGATTCAAAAGGTTATTTCATTCTTAAGTCCTAGTATAGATAAGTTGCCACTTTCCATTATCTACTCGAGGAAATCATTGCACATATTTGTATGCGTTTATTATATGCCTATTTGTCTGCATCATTTTTATGTTCTTCTCTTTTAAGATCGTTATCATCGAACACAAATCAATCATCTGCCCAGGGTACAACGCAGTTCTACATATCCACACCTGCATTGAAGAAGTGCAAATCACAGTAAGTCTCCCGGAGGTTCACCCCTCCAGCCCGCCCCCTTATGGCAGATTAAAACACTGCCCATTTCACCCTCGTGCGTGTTTGAGTTTGCTTAAATGGTATCCCAAAAAAATGCGAACACAACCCTCAGCCACGGCAATAAAATACAATCTGGCCATCCTGGCGTGCATCACTTCTATATTTGGGAAAGGGTCCATTATAGGTTAGAGTCCATTTTGTGGAGTGTGTCGCTTCGCTTATAAGGTTTACGCAGGTGCATCCTGAGCTCTGCAGCAGTGTCTGAGCGCGTTTCCCTCCTCCCTTCGCAGGCCTTAATCTGCCTGGTCGACAAAAAGTCGGGCGAGAAGAGCAAGACGCGACCCCGCTTCGTGAAACAGGACCAGGTCTGCATCGCCCGGCTGAGGACCGCAGGGACCATATGCCTGGAGACCTTCAAGGACTTCCCCCAGATGGGCCGCTTCACCCTGAGGGATGAAGGTGGGTGTGGGGAGCCGGTCTGCGTGTGCGACGGGGAGCCGGGTTAATCCTGCTGAAGCCATGGCGTGCAGGATTTCCTTCCTCGCTTTAACTGCGTTTGCAGTTAACATCTCGTCCTTTCTCGACACCCCCGAGACGACGCGGCTGGCGGAACAGACACACGCTTGCCGCCACTAGCGCAGCACCAGCTGGTTTCAGCCTGCTGCGGCCTTCTGGAAGCACGGCAGAGTTATGCAACATAAACAGGCAGCAGGCATATTCACGCTCTGTTCATTGTCGCTTTTCTTTTTATTGATTTAATTTTTTTTTGCACTTTTACGTATCCTAGCTTCGTGAATATTGCAGCATAGTCGTATGCCTCTCCTGCCTCATAGCTGGACGGCAGGCCGCTCTTCCCCTTCAGCAGACCTGGGAAGTAGCCCAGGAGACCTCCAGGCTGCGGCCTACCAGCCCACCCCGAGACACATTCATCTAAGATGTGAATTTAGTGAAAAGTCTCTCTCCAACCACGGATATATTGATCTGTAGTAGTCAAACTGCAGCTGAGCATGGTTGTTTTATATTTTCAAGGTGGAAATCCTGCATAGTATGCCTTTAACATCCTTCACTGCATGCAAAAACTCGGCCAATAAGAAATGTACACTTTAACCAAAATGGAAAACTAAACCATTGAACCATCGCTTTTTTGTTAGAGATTCATAGGGAATATTGAACCTTTATAACCTTTAACCCTTGTGTTATCTTAAGGGTAAAAAATGACCCGCCACTGTTTAACAGCAGAGAAAAACCCCCTAAGTGAGTTTTTTTTACTTTTTAATTTGATGACAAAGTTTGTAATGAGTGACAGGTTGTTTCTTCATGCAACATAGATTTAAGGTTTAAAATTTATTTAAGCTGCTTTTTTAGGGGTTTAGTGAAGGCGGGTCATTTATGACCCTTAGGACAAAACCCTTACAGAATGTTGAGACTTCACAAGGGTTAAAAACGTCACCAAGCGGGAGTATGGTTCTACAACTGCTTTGTATCACGTGTTATATTAAACGGTATAACCCTGAAAACGAGCTCACCCGCACCCGGCCACTCTTCATGATCTCCTCCGTCTCCCGCAGGCAAGACCATCGCCATCGGCAAAGTGCTGAAGCTGGTGGCGGAGCGCGACTGAAGCTGGGCCGGGCGGACGTCCTGGAACAGCCTGACGAAACGGAGAGAGGAGGGGAGGGAGGGGGGGGCACCGCTGCCAGCCCGCCGTACACAACACTCCTCTCTCCGGGCTCTCCCTCCTCCTGCCTGACCAAGACCAGCTTCCAACATGAAATGAAAAGAAACTTCTAATCGGTTTTTAAGCGAATTTAAAAAAAAAAAAAAAGAGAGAAAAGAAAAGACAAACAAGTCCACGCGTGTCAGCTTTCTCATATTGAGAGCTCAGCTATGCCATTGTTTGGGCCTTCACCCATGACACATTACTCCCCCCCCCCCCACACCACCACCCCCACACGGTCGACAAGTAAGGTTATAACGGATACTTCTCCCTTCCACCTTATTGTTTCTTCTTTTTTTTTCTTTTTTTCTTTTTTTCTTCAGAGTGTGGGGCGCTGGTCACATGACTTGTGTGGACCAGGGTTTTGCTTGGAATACAAATATAATTTTAAAGAAAGGAAAAAGACGAAAAAAATGTTGAAAAATTAACCAGTTGAAACCAAAATCATGTTAATATCTTGGTTGTACATGTCTCCCTTTGCTTAAGCCCAGATTGGTTTCTCTACTCCAAGCGGTCGCGCGGTGTGCGCGGGTGTTCACTTGTTATTAAAGCAAATACAGTGACAATAAAATATTAAATTCAAAAATTAAAAATGTATTTGTTTCATTGGTACTGTTGAAGCTTGTTCAAAAAATACTTTTGGTGCAGGTTTTTATTTTTGCCCAACACCTCATCCACCTAATTAACTAATTGTGGTCTTCGGTCAAGAAGTCAGGTGGAATAGTGCTGGCCTATAACAAAAACCTTGCACCTACGCTGGCCCTCTTCAGAAAAGATTGGACACCCCTAGAGGGTTTACATGGAGGTGATGGGCCTGAGCGCTGGTTTGGGTTGAGCCCCGCAATCTTCACATTCATTATTAAACTAATGCGCTGCCCTTTCGTGGCGCTGTACAGCAGTCATGTGACCATTCATTTGAAATGTTACCTCCGCATACTGTTTCTCCCTTTCTGGTAGAACCGCAGCTATGGACTCGACTGGTCCACTTTATATGAAAGTAGCATGTGCAATTGCACCTCCAGACCCTTGCCACTGATAAAAAATAAAAACAATTTCATCAGTTTGAAAGGACCGTGTCTCCGTATTGAGGAGGAATTGCATCCAAACTAGAGCATATGCGCAGAATCCGCAGATTGACAAATATATTTACAAATTATTTCCGGCAATTATTTTTGATTCCTGATATTAATTTTTATTAGACCACATCTGTGAATCATTTTGGCACAGCGTAAGGGGATTAAACTGCCAAAACGTGCAATGAATGACATGATTGAAATTATTAGAATTGCTGATGCATGCAACTGTTCAGTATTTACGAATCAGGTTTTACATGCGTGGACAGCGTACAATATATTTGAAAATAGCATTGGCACTGATGTCGCTCTGTATCAAGGTGATCCAAGAATGTGAAATTTAACATAGTCCCAGGTGTGAAAATGATTTAACTCCGCTGCAATTTCTTTTTTGGATGTTAAATTTCCGGTGTGTGGTGTTCGGTATCAGATGTACAGCCGCTCCAGCAGCCACCCTGGGGGCTGAAATGATGGGATTGCTTTTGTTCTGCGCGACCTTGCAAAGCTAGTGTCAAAGACCATGGCCATTGGTTGCAAAGCGCCTGTTATTAGTGTAAACTGAAGACCCCAGGCACAGGTCTGGCCAGCCCCCCTCTGCAGGCCAGCTTCCCCCTGCAAGGCAACTCAGGATGGGCAGTCCTTAGTGGGGAACACGAGGAAGCGCTCAACTTCCAACAACTCCATTGTTCCGGTTCTGTCGCAACTGATACATGTAATTCGACAAATTCAATTATTTAATTAATTAAAGAATCCTCGCACACATACATCCTAAAATGCTACGTAACAATGTTAATCTTCGCTGATATATAGCAGTTATATACGTTAATGATTGTGTGTTTAATGTGCAAGTGTTACATTTTATGTTTTAAAGTATATTACTGGCAGAATGCCACGCAGTAAAATACGTAGCCTTCAGGCATTTGGAACTTTGAATAAAACTGATTGTAAAGTCTTTCTGCACGTGCACCGCCGGGTGGCACTGTTTCCTCCATCCTGCGGGATTTTTACATTGTTTAAGGTGAACACAATGGGGAGAGCTCAGGTGACAGAAACCTTGGAAACGACTACCTGTGATACAGGGTGCATTTACTGTCAGCCCAGACAAAAGGGGAAGGGTAGTCTACAGGTTGAATTGTTGTTCTTAACAACATATGCCAATGTATTTTCAGTCTGATTTAAAAAGTTATCTGAAAAATAGACGTAAAAACGAAAATAGTAATGTGTTCTAACATAAATATATATTTAAATACGCTTACAGCAGAATAAGCTTCTAATTTCAATTTGAATAAGGCCGGCCTATTGCTTTGAAAGGGCGTGAATAACAGACTTATTAAAAGCAGAAAAAAAAAAAAAAAAGTCGTGAGGAAAGGGAAGTGGTGTGGAGGTGTTGGGAAGCCAGACTTCTTAAATGTAGAGACAGGCCTCTGTCTGAACTTCTGCATTTGTTAAATTTGGACTTATGATCTAAGCGACGGGCCTCTGTTTTAACTTCTGCTTTTGTGAAATCTGGATTTCAGAAGTTTGCCTGTCTGATGAGTTTATGCGGTTTATATGAAATATATATCAATGTTCTGATAGGCCATATTTTAAAAGATTAGTTTGGAAAAAGACCACGTGAACCAGAGCCAATGACAGATAGGAAGCCTCTGTATGTCAAGGGAAGAGCCTGCCTTAATGCTAAAATTCATGTTAAAATGTAACATGTATACCAAAGAATGACAATGTATTAACAATAGTTTGCATTATGGATTATTGTACTAATTAATGATAAAATGCATCAGCTAACATCAGCCAGAGTGAATTGCTTATAGAGAATAGATACACCATGCAAAGATACTTAGCAATCAATATGTGAAGCTTAGAACGAGTGAGAGTGGGGAGGGGGCCGGCATCTTGTGATCTTTGACAGAACAACCCCCTTCCGATGACGAGTTTTGAAAAGGTATAAAGATTGGAATGACCAAGAGATGTTTAGCAAAGCATTAAGTTTTGCCTTGTGCATTGCTCTTCTGGACCAGGAAATTATTGCAATAAAAATTTATTATTCACCAGCCCAGGACTTTGACTCTTTTCCCGAGAACCGACCTGTCAAGCTTATTACATTTTAACATATTCAAATGGAATATTTTTATACCAATGCATAGCCTAAATCAATAACATGGAAAACGATCCCCAAATTCAAGGAACAGAAGAAAAACGGAGATCTGTTTGAATACTGGAGGTCTAGCACGTTTTCCTAACTTCAGCAACATTTCAGCCTTTTTTGCAGTTATAATCCTTTTTTATCTTAACACTTCGTATGCTTTCACGCGGTTTTATCACCCGTATTCCCTTCACCTTTGTATTTTGCTGGGTCAGACGATGGTGACGACACCACCCCCACCCACCTGCGTCGATTCCTTTCGTCCTCACACAGGTAGCGGTGAAAGTACACCTGCCTAAACGTACCTGTACCTACCCGTAACGACAGAACGAGTAGGCTACTAGGCGGAATATTTCGAGGTTTATGGATTTGAAAACAGATCCCAAATGATCCTTTGAAAGAAAGAGCAAAAGCTGGAAGGTGAAACTTTATTTTGACTCTTTTTTTTGTCGACATGGAAACTAGACTTCGGGGACTAGGTCGCTGTTCCTGTGCCTTTTGGCTCGCGGTCGCCTTTGATACTTTAGGGCTGATCATTCTCATGATCGGAGTGTTCGCGGATCTGTTTTTCTACGACTTTCTTATCTACGCCGGCGCTATCATAATCTTCCTGAGCCTGATCTGGTGGGTATTCTGGTACACGGGGAACATCGAGGTACCGCCGGAGGAACTTGAGGATGACGTGGGTTTGCTGAAACGGGACAGGGGTATCGCCGGTGTCATAAGGCGCCTGTCCAGTCGTCTGTCCTACAGAGTAAGAAATTCCTTCCGAAGGAACGGCGGGGTCCACAGCCGCGGCGGGGACCGTGATGCCATGCCCCAACAGCCAATGCAAGCCCAGGGGCAAGCACCAGTGACGCTTCCCATGGCTCAGTGCGACAACCTGCACACAGTATCAGCCGCTGTGGACGGCGAACCGGCACCCATCTCCACTACGGAAACCTCGGCCATATGACCCACGAAAGGTTGTTATTTCTAAAGCATTAACACTGCCATGCCTCCTCGTTGCAGTTGTCTAGTAGGCTTTAAATGTTTTTCCAATGCAATACCTTTTGTAGACTATGGCCTAGCCTACGTTTCTGCTAGTCTAAAGATCGAAGGCGAATCCAACATTTTGTGAAGAGGTGTGGGCTAATTTCCAGTAAAATATAAAAGAATATTTGCCTTTCTGTTAACCATTAACCAATTTACTGTGCAGGGCAGTACAGTGGAGGCCTTGATCCTTTAAACGCGAGACGCGACTTCCACCCACACATGCCATAGCATTTGATCATCAGACAAAACTGTGGACTAAAATAATATTTTGTTTTGAGAATAGCCTATTATTTTTCTGGTGATCAGTTTTTATGATCTATATGCCGCCTAGCCTATATTTTATTTGTGACCTATGTCTTTCCTGTAGCCTTGTTATTCTGAATTATTATAAACATATAGGTCTATTCCAGTTCAACTGCTATTTCACTTTTTTTATGGTAGTCGACGTTGACTGCCTCTGTTAAGGAGGAAGTTGATCAACAATTATTCATAGCACATTTCTCTTATTTTGTGCTCAACAGTTGAAGTGGAGATGCGCGATTACGTGGAACACTGACACCGCACGCAGGCTGTTGTCGTCGAAATCCGGTCTATTTCTCTACAGTTTACAAGAGATTTCTACTTCTGCAACGCAAAGGAAGATTGTCTACATTATTGTGGAATGGACCAAATTTTATTCAGATTTCTGTCCATTTTGTTAGTTGTATTGCGTCATAGTAAATTGTGAATAGCCTAATTCAGGATCATTTTTGCACATTTGCAGTTTTTGTACATGTAATTTTTGTACATATGAAGGAGAAAAATAAAATGAAATTGTATTGTTTTATGACAGTTCTGAAATAATATGCCCTCCCGTATATTCTCATAGTGATAAGTTACAGCTCTGCACATCGACCTTTGGACACCGTAGCTTTCCTACAAATATCATTCATTTGCACTATCTTTATCTGTCCATGTTTGCCTAGTGGTGAAGTTCAGTGCCACTTGAAAGCAACAGGAAGTTTTCTTCTTGCCTACACACATTGCACATATGGGTACCTACTACTCCAACAAACATGAATTCTACATATATACTTAGTGAACTCTCTATTATGTAGACCTGTACACCAGCTCGTTAATGCACATATCTAATCAGCCAATCACAGGGGCAGCAACTCAATGCATAAAAGCATGCAGACATGTCCAAGAGGTTCAATTGTTATTCAGACCAAATGTCAGAATGGGGAATATATGTAATCTAAGTGACTTTGACCGTGGAGTGATTGTTGGTGCCAGACAGGGTGGTTTGAGTACCTCAGGAACTCCTGCTGTCCTGGAATTATCATGCACATCTCTTGAGAATTAGCCCCTTATTACAAATTGAGCATAGCTAAAATGCCACAGCTTTTTCTTTCAGTTTTGTTGTTGACCATGTGCATCCCTTTATGGCCACAATCTGCCATCTTCTAATAGCTACTTCCAACAGAATAACGTGCCATGACACAAAGCACGCATCATCTCAGGTTGGTTCAATGAACATGACAATGATGTGTACTCTATAGCGTCCATAGTCACCAGATCTCAATCCAATAGAGCTCCTTTGGGATGCGGTGGAATGGGATTTTGCATCATTAATATGTAGCCACTGTGTGGGATGGATGGGACTAGAATCTCTAAGGAATGTTCCCAGCACCTTATTAAATCCATGCCACAACAAATTTGGGCTGATCTGGGAGCAAATGGCGGTTCTGTACCTAATAAATAGTCACTGAGTGTACATAACAAACGTGCACAGTATTTTTAGTTAGTTACCTTTACCATTCCCGGGCCAGTACACTCAGCGCCCACTTTATTCAGTACATCTGAATAAAGTATCTCATTCTGTTTGCCTCCAGAACTGCCTGAAGTCTTCACACCATCAATTCAACAAGGTGCTAGAAACTTATATGGATTGTGGTACATGCTGAGTTGATCATCGCGCAGTTCCTGTAGATGTGTCAGCTGCACATTTATGCAAGCAAATGTCTATTGGACTGAGATAGTTTTCAGAGTAAACTTAGTTATACCAATGCTACAATAACAATGTTTAGTTATACTATTGAATTCAAATGATGCTTGGTTGGCATTAAAAGGGCCTCAACACATAATCCATACATCATTACACCACCACCACCAGCCTGCACTGTTCTCAGAAGGCTGGATGGAATCATGGATTTATGCTGTTTACACCAGATTCTGACCCTAGGAAAGCAGTAAGTGTAGGGTTAGGTTTGTGTTTAAGAGTTTGGGAAAGGACTGGCACAGGATTTAGATTTTTGGTGATCTAAATGTCTTTTATTAGTGGGACTTAACACTAGAGCCCCATATATTTTAAGTTTTTCAGTAAAATCTTTCATTGAACACATTTCAATGTATTCCTTTTATTGATGTTAATTTAGGTTATTCCATTAATTGTAAAGGATAAATCATACATTTAAGAGCTAGAAATTAAAATTAGGGTTCAGCAAGATATAGGGTTAAGATTAGGAAAATGGTAAGTGATACGGTTCTGTCAAGATTTTGGGATTTGGGAAATGGTTTGGACAAGAGTCCGTTTTTGATTATGGATGATCCAAATCTTTCACAAATGTGATGTAACACTAGAGTCTTCAAGCTCTATAAATCTAGATGATATTTATCTAAACACAGTAAGAATGAAAACACGTCTGCATGTAGCAGCATAAGTAATTTGAGGGAATGGTGCACAAAGCATGCCCAGCAGCCTTGATCAAAGTTATTGACTTGGTGATAAAAAACTGAGCTACAGTTGTGAAAATGCCCTTGACTTTGAAACTTTGTGAATATTCCAGTTTCTTTAGTTTATCCTTAAATAACTTTCCTCTGGAGCGTTGCCCTAAAAGTGATGCAATTTATCATGTAGCGCCATCTTGTGGTAGCTAAAGCCAGGCCAAACATAAATGCAATCTATTCCCCATCTTTCTCCATGAAAACAGCCGTATGTGTCCGTGCAGAAGTAGGTGAAAAAAAATTAATGAATTATTATTAACCGATTTATCTTGTTACTTTTGCTCATTTTATGGTCTTAAAAATATGATTTTTGTAATTAGATCCGGGCTATTGCTCAATTTGGGTTCGGCTTGCACGAGGTTCATTTAGGCAAAACGAAGTAAAACTTTTTTGTTCTTCAAAACCCACAACTCCCTTGCTTTAGATATTTTTTTACGGTCTATGGTTCAGATCAGTGACCTCCAACGGTATTTTGTTCATATGACACCCTGTTGCGTTCTACGACTCCTGCAAAGTCCCAGCCTTCGACACGCAGTCAGATATGTTTATCTGTTGTGTGCACACAAAGTTAATACGCGAGGCGCATGTTAGTTTCCTAACTTACTTGTTTAATATGGCAAAACATACGGAACCAGGGACTGCGTTTTCTTAGTTAGCAGCGTAGACTATAGAAAGTTAGCATGCTAACGAGCTAGCTGAATAACAACATCCAGGTCAGAGGTCGCACGGAAATCATTTCCTTCCAAAATGGGGACGCATGCAAACACATGTATTTTATTTTAAAAACACACGTTGTCGATACATGGAATTCCAAGTAACATCCCTCATGTTGTGCGTATTTGTAAATGGCTATGTGTAATTGTAATGACATCCACGTGCAACAGATCAAATTCATTTCAGCGTGATGTTTGCCACCCGGGAAGGGGATTAACGTTACTGTGCTAACTTAAGTTAGCTAGCTTAATTAGCCTGTTGACGGTGCAAAAGCCTGGCCAAGTGCAATTATGTGCTTTAACATTTGTGGTTGAACGTGACGCTGTATAAACGTTAGATTTTTGTAATCCCCGCATCTGCATGTATGTAGACATCCCACTCTAGCTAATGTTACTGCTTGCAACTCGCAGCAGCTAGACTACAATTTCACATGGAATTGGAAGACCGAGATTTCATCAACACCCCTCCGATGAAGACGGTGCGATTTGGTGGCAATGTCGTGAACACGCTGGCCAAGTTCGAAAAGGTAATAACAACTCTATTCGTTTAACACATATTGGTTTTCGACGTGTCCGTAAAAGTTTACTTCACTGGCCGGCTAAAACTTACTGTGTTTTCTAGGGTGACACCAGTGACTACGAGTTATTAAAACACCAGTTAACTGACCCAGATATTAAGGTGAGTCTACATTAATATTTGCAGCCCTTTCGTTATTGTGGTTGCAACGCTGTGGTGCAATGTCTTCTTATCGTGAAGAATCACGGACTTTTCGACAGTTGTGAACAGTGTAACCAGTTTTAGGCTGAAGGGTGAACCCTACAACGTCCCATAAGCACACTAACATTGCCCTCTTCTTTAAAATAAGAAAGCGTACTTGGTTCACCTTTGAACTATTACGCCATTATATATATAAATACTTCAGGAAAGTGTAATTATGCTTATAGATTAATTTCTTTCCAACCTTTAGTACATTAAGTATACTCAAGTACATAAATTGATACTAGAATACTGAACTTGTAGTCAGTCACATGATGTTTAAGTTACTTCTGGGTTTTATTAACTAAAAAAGGGGGCATTTTTCTCCCTAAGTTGGCATGCCAGACTAATGGTTCTCTACTTAAACCTCAAGTGTAGCCTGCAGTTTGTTTCTAAAAGGTTCATAGCATGTTCTTAAATATTCCATGCTATGATGACATTACAAACAGATTGAGTGTGTGATTGTCATGTTTTTATTTGATGCATGGTAGGTGTGATCGAAATGCAGTAACATCTTAAGGGCCATTCCATGGCAGCTCAAGGAAGTTGCACAACAGGTCCTCTTTATTTTTTCTGTTTTTCTGTGTTTTGGTAGACAATCATGAGATGTGGAATTCCTGAAAACTTCATTCGAAATTTCCCGGTTGAGCCATTTCTAATTTGCTGGGTGTCACAATGAAAATCACACCATTGGACAAACTAATATTTAGTCCATTTAGGTCCATAACTTTGTAAAGAATTTTATATCTCATAAGTTAATTGTCTACCAACACACAGAAAATGTGAAAAATCCAAGGTGCTGTGGTGCTGCAACCTGCAGTTGGTGTGGAATGTGGAAGCTGCCATGGTAACTCATTTCTACGCTTGCAGGTTAGGCATTCTTCATGACAAGAAGACATTTTAGGACTGTATACCAACTACCTAATCCAACTGAGCAACCTGGGATACTGTGTTTTTCACAACCAAAAACATTTTTTTTCTGTTGGTTTCAGGATGGACAGATTATTAACTGGCTCCAGGAGTTTCGTAACTGTGTGACACAGCTCACAAAAGACCACGAGCAACTGGTATACGTTGTTTTGGTGAGGAAGAAAAAATAGAATTTCTCAAATACATCTAAGAGCGACTGTTTAAACGCACGTTTCTAGTGTCATAGCTAATGAATTGTTTCCACTGGGCTGCTTTTGAGCGCAGAGGTTGCCATGGCTCGGCCGAAGCACGGCGGTCGTGGAGGAATACCTGGCGTTCCTTAGCAACCTGGTTTCCGCTCAGACGGTCTACCTCCGGTCTTGTCTTAAAATGGTTGTCTCAAACTTTACGCCCGGTGAGTTTATTTATTTGCATTTTTTTGCTGCATCCTCAAATTGTACCTGCGTCCTGTGAAGAGGTGATATTTACTGATTCAGTGTCTATTCCACAGGGCGAGCGGTGATCCGGGAGGGGGACGTGGACATCTCCGACTCAGATGACGATGATGAAAGTAGGGCTGGATTTCATGCTTTCTTCCTCACATTCACTTTCCTTGCTTCAAGGAAGAAATCCCCCCGAAGTGGTATAATAATTTATGAAAAGGGAGGGAGCTTGTATTCCCTTGCTAATTTCTTCAATTGCAAGCATGCTGCAAGAAGGCAGTCATACAATACAATGCTCCACATGCTAAGGAAAATGAGTGGCTGTCAAAATGAGTCGGTGATATTTTTTTCTGTTCGATGAGTTTGGAAGATTTGTGTATAATTAATGAGCGCATTTTGAGTGAAGGTTTCAGGAAGTCATCCTACCAAAAAAATATTCACGCACACACCCGAGGGCAGTTCTTTTCCGTTTTTGGTTTGTTCCTCATCTATCCTCGCTTGCGGGGAACCTGTTCAGGTCACTTGTTGCACGTCAAAAAGTTCTCAAAATGGCTCACTCGAGGGCAGAGGGGAACTGAAGGAAATGTGGAAAAGTGGAATCAAATCCAGCCCAGGTCTTTGCTAACATGGGTGACATGGCTAACATGCCGGCTGTCGTTAGCCACGTCATATTTAAGACATAAATCAATATAGGAAGCTAAATTCATTTCCAGAATATCTGCAGGCAGTGTCATTCAAACTCACTGAAGTCTACACTGTATTTTTTTAGGAATGTCTTTGTGTAAACATTGCCCAGTTGATGAGACTGTAAATTAATTTCCTCTTGGCTGATTGAGGCTTGTGTGCTAGTTGAGCTTGTGTGTTTTTGTGGTATCATAAGCGTTTACAAGAACAGGACATATGAAATAATTATTTTTTTCTGCAACACAGGTTTATGGCCTACTTCATATACAATTCATGTGCATTCCTTTTTAAATGTTTTATTGCAAATCAACATCTCTTTGTCCCAAACTTCTTTCCTTTACTCTTCATGCAGACCTGCCCAGGAACTTTGAGCTCTGTCACCAGGCCCTGCAGGTCATTGGCAGATACGTCCCATTGTGAGTAACAATCTTCCCAAAGAAACATGAATCAGGGGTCATCCCACATTTTCACAGTGTGTCCCCTTAATGTACCGGCCTTTTAACACGACACGTCACTGAAATGCCCACCCCAGCTCTGCCAGCAGACCACGTTAGCAAACAATTGCAACCATCTGTGAGCGTTTCGGGGCTGAAGTTGTAGTGCTACCCTGAATGCACGGAGGGCCTTGCCACAATGGAACAGGAGTGTAAGTGGGAGGGGGATGGGGAAAGGCGATTGATGAGACCCCCCCCCCCCCCAACCTAGGAATAACAGTGTTTGATTTTACTCAAGACTTTCAACTTTGATGATGGGCAGAATGCTGAATTCGTAATTGGTGTTGATTCAAGAACATTGATTCCACCGTTGTCCGTTTAAGCCAGTTCAGTTTGAACTGCACCTTTCCGCATCTACAAGTGCTGTTTTCTGATATTCCGTCTCCAGTTCAGTGTGTTTGTGTTCACCTCCAACACATGTTCTTCCAGCACCAGCCGGTTTCTGATGCCCATTCTGAGTGAGAACTTCCCGTTTGTGCAGAAGTCCTCCAGGACCCTGGTGAGAGTCTGGCTGGTGCACCACATTGTGCCCCTGTCATTGGTCATTCCTTTTTTTAAACCCTGTCTGTCTGTCTGTCTGTCTGTCTGTCTGTCTGTCTGTCTGTCTGTCTGTCTGTCTGTCTGTCTGTCTGTCTGTCTGTCTGTCTGTCTGTCTGTCTGTCTTCTGATGCATACATGATGAATTTGTGTTGTATTGTACTGCTAGGACATTTTGTGTTCTGTACAAGTGCTTTATACAGCAGTAGGGTATGTTTGTGTGTGTGTATGAGAGTTATGAATATCATGTTTTGTAGGAGGTGTATGTACAGGATGTATGTATGCTTTAATTTGGTGTGTTCTGTAGGAGTGCTATATACAGCTGTAGGGTATGTTTGTGTGCGTACAAACTCTAATGTGCTATTGTGTATGAGGGTTATGAATGGAAGTGTGTGTATGAACGTGTGGTTGTGCCGTGCCATGTATAGGTGTATGTACAGTATTTGTGTAAGTATGTATGTTCTAATGTGGCGTGCTCTGTAGGAGTGCTATGTGCATAACCTCCTCCGTGTGACGGTGTACTTCCCGGCGCTGCGTAAAGAAGTGCTGGAGCTGGTCATCGGCAGAATGCTCAAACTGGACGTGAGTAATCCTGCCCTCTGGGGCGGTACCCACCGGGCGCGGGCGCGGGCGAAGCCACACATCCTCCATCGAGATCGCCTGGCATCGCTCTCGCCTTTCACAATTGATTGCTTGTGTGGGCGTGACTTCTATTTTTGACACTGTGTTCATTGCATCATTAAAATCGTACACTATGGGGAAATCCCGATACAGTAGTAATTAATGCATCCTGGAACAGCGTTATGGAAGGGGGAAATGAAATGTGAATGTCAGTTCTTTGATCTCATTGGTTATTGCATCATGTTCCCTACATGCCTAGTCGATGTGAAGAATCAACTTTCATTGAAAATGAATTGAGGTGATGTCATTGCCCTAGAAGTATACTTCTTGTGAGAGGATGTGTGACTTTGCCCTGAGGTTGGGGTGGGGCCAGCGTGGAGCCAGTGCCATACATATGCTTTAATATCCTGCCTGTCTCATAAGCTTTTAGAGTTAAACCCTTCAAATATGAAGGGTTTTTGAGAGTAGAAGGAATATATGGTTTGCTGCCATTTGCCTTTTCTTTGGACACCTCTGCGGATGTTTGTTTTAGTAACTAGGTGTCCACACTAATCAGAAATTAGTTTTCCTAAATAAACGCTGGACTATGCATGGTTTACATACAAATGCAGTTAGTCAGAATGAACCTGTGATTAATAAGTGCTGTTGTAGGGTGGCCTGTAGCGTAATGGTTAAGGTAAATGACTGGGACACGCAAGGTTGGTGGTTCTAATCCCGGTGTAGCCACAATAAGATCCGTACAGCCGTTGGGCCCTTGAGCAAGGCCCTTAACCCTGCATCGCTCCAGGGGAGGATTGTCTCCTGCTTAGTCTAATCAACTGTATGTCACTCTGGGTAAGAGTGTCTGCCAGATGGCAATAATGTAATGTAATATAATGTAAATTTAATTCATCCATAGAAGCCTCATAGGACCCAGAGGGTACTGTAGGGTGACGTTAAGTGTTCAGGTGTGTTCAGGTGTGTGGTGTCGTTGCAGGCCAGTGCCCCTCGCAGTGACATTGAGGAAATGGAGGAAAACTCCGCCCAGCAGGCTGAAAGGGACGGGGAGCAGGACGAATGTCTCTTTGACATGGTAACCAGCCCTGACCGCTTAATCTTTTATTCTCCTTCTTGGGTTTATATTCGAAAAATGTTGTTGCTTTATATGCCTTCTATGATGTGTTCAGTTTGCGTCGAATAACAATAAATCGTCTAGGATTATTACCTCCCTCTGCCTCTGCACTCAGAATTAAGCATTCTATTCTCTGGCACAGAAAAAAAAACAGGAAGTGTAAAATCCCTCACCCTGCCCCTGGGCACTGTTAGCAGCGTCGCCACACAAGATGCTCAGCCTCTCGAAAGATTCCACTCCGATGGTGGCTTTCTGGGGCGTCACCTGTAGCCTAATTGACCCCTGGGGAAGGTGTCGTTACTAAGCACGCACTGTAGTCTTGTTTTCTTGGGGGACTGCATTCGGGAAAGGGTGGGCACGTTACAAGCAGATGCGTTCCCTTGGGTTTTCTTCCTTTGTGCACAGAGCCACACTACACGCATTTTTAAATAAGACAAGGCAACATTATCATAATTATCTCCGTGAAGCCCTGAATCTGAAATTGTATCTCTCGGCTCTTGTTTGCCATCAGTATTATGGTAATAGAGAGTTTGGTGATTGAAAGGGGCTCATATTGAGAATGTTTTGTCTGATCTCCATTATGTGAATTTTAGGATGAAGATGAGGGTCCAGAGGCTAAGGCCTCCGGGACAGCAGGGGTCGGCACGATGGCTCACCCGGTAGCGGACCGGCTGGACACGCTCATGGGGGTGCTGCTGTCCTACATAAAGGATGCCTGCCACGTGAACGGTGAGGGGCCCTCCCACTGTGTGTGAGGTGAACGTTAATTGCAAACTTGTTTTGTTTGTGTGTGTGTACTGTAGTGTGCAAATTTGTGTTCCCCAAATTTGTGAGTGGCCAGCCAATTGAGAAAAGTAGCCAGCTAGGGTTGTTCTTGGTGGGGAGTTGTTCTATTGACATTTTTGCTAAATAAGTTAGCAAATGTTAATATAAGCCTGTAGTAGCTGGCATATATGAGTAGCCCGTAATACAGAGGTGTGTAGTCGGTCATTTAGCCGACAGCTGGTGCTTGTGGAATGCGCTCTAATATGGTTGGGTTATTGTGTGCCGAGTGTTTACTGTGCTGTGATGTGGTTGCGTTTGGGTGTCCTGCGGTCTCCCAGGTTGCTTGGAGTTGGACCGTACCAAGGAGCTGTACAGAGACTTGGTCTCCGCGTTCGACAAGCTGGTCCTGCCCACCCACGCCTCCAGCCACGTGCAGTATGCCCTCTTCTACTTCTGCAGCTTCCGCCTGGTGAGGAAGAATCCTGTAACATATCGACACGCGTGTACGTGCTGCTGTGCATGTGTTAGTATGTGTGCTGAGGAGCGTTCAAGATCGCTGACGTTAGCTAACCTTTGCGAACAATTTGAAAAGGTAGTGCGCCGTGAACAGAAATGGCTGCCGACGGGGAAGACGCAGAGAGAACAAAAGCTGACAATTATTTGGTGGTTTAATACACAAATAAAATATTTGTTCTTATGTTAAAAAATATATCATAGATAAGCAACGAATCAGCTAGATGGCATTGTTGGCTCTACGTCGCGCCATTTGTATTCAAAATGCGTCAGGTGGTGAACCGTTCATTTAAAATCGTTCAACAGTAACTGCTGCAAACATAGTTGGCTGTGAACGTTTGCTGTCTTGAAGGGAATCAAAGGGATGTTAGCATGTTAGCTGCCACATTTTTACTATCATTATTATTACACCTCTGGTTTGTCATGGTTTATATATCTGAATGTGCAGTTGATATGATGATTGTTCAAGTGTTCAAGTGTTCAGGTGAGGTGGCAGTGGGGTTTGTGTGGTGACACGTTCACTCTCTCAGGGCCTGGCCGAGGCCTTTCTGGAGCACCTGTGGAAGATTATGCAGAGCCCCACCCAGCCGGCCATCTTACGGCAGGCAGTCGCTGGCTACATCGGCAGCTTCCTGGCGCGAGCCAAATTCCTGCCCGTTGCGTGAGTGTGCTTATCCTCCCTAGACCCCATCTTCTTTATCCTCCCTACCTACTATCCCCTACTCTGTGTCCTCCATAACATCCCTTCTCAATATCTCAGTCTACTATCCCCTGCTCTCTACTTGATCTCCCTTCCCCAATCTCCCTACCCACTATCCTCTACTCTGAACCCTCCACAACACCCTTCCCCACAGCCATTCACCCAATTCCCTATCTTCTACTCTCTGCCCACCCTATACCCTACCTGCTATCTTCCTTGCTTCCTGCTCCCTACCCAACATTTCACCTAACCCCCTACCCACTACTGCCTACACCCTACCCTCCCTCCACAGTACATCACCCTAACCTCCATAACCTCGTACCTGTGATGTTGGTGTACTCTTCCCTGATACGCTGATGTATTTGAGCGACGCGGTGTCGACCAATCGTGCGACTCTGGTCCCGCAGCACGGTGAGGGCGTGTCTGGACCTGCTGGTCCCGTGGCTGCATCGCTACATCGACGGCCAGGACTCGGGTGCGAAGGGCTTCTGTGACGTGGCCCTGCACGGGCCCTTCTACACCGCCTGCCAGACGGTCTTCTACACCCTCATCTTCCGACACCGCGCCATCTTAGAGGGGAGCATGCGCCAAGGTGAGAGGCCCACGGAAAGCGCGAAGGAGCAATGGGTGCGAACGTAGGAACAGGGCGCCCAGTGCTGCCCAAGTGTGTCTGCTCAGGGCTGTGTGCATGTCTCGCTGTCTCACTGTGTTAATGTGTGTTCTGGTGTGTATGTGCATGTATTTTCCCTTGGCACTGTGTGTCTGTGTCTGTGTCTGTGTCTGTGTCTGTGTCTGTGTCTGTGTCTGTGTCTGTGTCTGTCTGTGTGTGTGTGTTCACTTGCAGGTTTCAGTGGTGTGTGTCTGTGTTCCCAGGGCTGGCCTATCTGCAGAGCCTGAACCTGGAGCGGATTGTCATGTGCCGGCTCAACCCACTGAAGGTCTGCCTGCCTGCTGTCACCAACATGTTTGCTGCCATCACCAGGTAAGGCTCCACCATCAAGTCATTGGCTGACACTGTCACCAGGTAAGAGGGTATACCACCTGTTGCTGTGGTTGGTGCTGCTGTGCAACACATATAAGCTATATGGGTAACCTGCTAAATTAGCAGGTTAATGAGAGCCGTATTAGGGAAGAGGCTGAGCACTTCGAGCCGGTAACAGTACGAACAAGTGCTGGAACCAACTATGATAACCGGTAGCTGTGAAGTTGACTGGTCGGTGAGCTGCCCGTCTGTGCTTTCCTCCGCCTGTAGGAAGTACCAGCTGGTGTTCTGCTACACCATCATCGAGAGGAACAACCGGCTCATGCTGCCCACGGTGCGGAGCAGTCAGGGAGGCAGCAGCACGCCCACCAACACCAACCCGCTCGACAGCTTCTTCCCCTTCGACCCCTACCTGCTGAAGAGGTACCAGACTCTGCCACCAGGGTTCCCGCCTTTTTACAGAGCTTCCTTTCTGATGTTAACAAAGAAAGGAAATACGTTTTTTGTGTTTTTGAGTGAAATGTATCCATCTTTTAAGCAAAAAGCTATAATATACCTATAGTTGAAGGTCTTTCACTGTGAAGGTCTTTCACAGGGTGTTAAATTAGCAAGCCATTGACTGGTGTTCACCCCCGATACAATCTGCAATGTTTCTGTACAAGCAAACCGTTTCGGAAGTAATGTGAATTTCTCCCAGAATTTAAAATAGCAATAAAATAATTCTGATAATATCCGATATCCATCTCATCTGTTTGTGTATTGAGCTGGATAGTATTTGTGTCTGATAGCGTAGTATCTGACAGTGTTTGACAGTATGTTTTGCACATTGTGTGGTCCTGACTTTGGCTCTGTGTCCAGGTCAGGGAAGTTCATTGAGCCGCTGTACCAGGTGTGGGAGGAGCCAGGTGACTGTGAAGTGGATTCTCCCAAGAAGCCAGTCAGACAGGTGATTGTCCCGGGAAACTTGATTGGTTGGCTCTGCAGTGGCCCTTAATTCCCATTCGCTGTGATATAATAAGCCTTCGATGTAGGTAAATAGGTACAGAGACTTCTGCTTCCTCATGGTTTGACAAATTCCTTTTTTTGGCCAATTTATCTCCCAATTTGGTAGCCAATTATACCCTATCTAATCCAGTTGGTGCTAGCTGGAGATACACCGCCTTACGGCCCCTTGGCAGCCCAGTAAGTTCTTGTGACAGGCCTTCTCCAAGCCGTCTCGTCTCAATTAGACCGTTACTCCGAGGCGCTCCAGGGCGCTGTATGCGGTGATCCCACTAACCCTGCCAAGCCCCTCCTCTGGAGCAGCGAGCCAATTATGCCGCTCCACGAGAGCCCCGGTCCGCGGTGTGCAACTGCAACCGCAAGTCCGCTGCATCTTAGCCTGCTGCGCCACCGCGGCTCAAGAAAATTCCTTTTTAGTTACAACCACAAAAGCACAATGCAGGAAAGGCCGAGTTGTTGGGCAGTGAGTGAGTCTGGGTGCTGATTGTTGGGCAGTGGGTGGATCTGGGTGCTGATTTGTGGGTGTTGGGTGGTTCTGGGTGCTGATTGGGTCTGGCTGCTCTGTTGCAGGGCTCAGCAGAGGAGGAGGACGATTTCCTGAGGGGCGAGTCAGTCCAGACGGACGGCGTTGTTGGCATGACGCCCGGATCCTACGAGTCGCACCTGCACAGCCCCCGCAGCGTGGGCTCTCCTCCAATCGCCTTCCTCCAGCGTCCCTTCTAGCTCCGCCCTCCGCCCCCGCCCCCTCCACCCAGCTGCAGCTGCAGCTGCACTGCAGTCGAGTGGGGCCCCGCCCAGGGGTGTGTCCGTGGGCACATCCGGTACCGCCATTGGTTACGGTCTGCAGCGACTGATGATTCCATCAGTAGCGGTCTGAGTTTGTCCTTTGACCATTTAAGGGACATCGCCTCATGAACTTACCCAAAATGGAATTTCGCAATCCACTGTTGGGGATTTGGGTTGGTCTCAAAATATGTATGGTGAAAAATACCATTTACCCTTTGTTATCCATTTTCCCACCAGTGGAATAAAATGGTACAGCTATGTATGCGACCTGGGGTGCAGTGCACATGCTGAGGTATTGGATGGTGTGTTAATGTTTGAATTCAACATTTGAGCATGTGAAGGGTAGGGAACAGAAAAACTGTTCCAAATCAATGTGTGCGTGTGTGTGTGCGTGCGTGCGTGCGTGCGTGCGTGCGTGCGTGCGTGCGTGCGTGCGTGCGTGCGCGCGCGCGCGCGAGAGAGAGAGACTACAAATGGATGGATGCAAGAAACATTTCACATGACACTTTCTTCTGCAATTCCTGTAACCATGGAAATCTTAAACGCCAATATCTCTCGAGGCAGTTTCTATTTTTTCTCTCACAGTACGTCTTGAACATCGAGCGAGAAGCATAATGGAAAAAAAGGGGTTTTATTGACCCAAGCTCTGTTTTTAGTCTAATTGCACATTGAAAGGAAACACTTTTCTTTTGTGAGGTGCACAGAAGCTATTCTGGACTAGAATCTTTTTTACTTGTGCGTGGGTTAGAGAACCAGTCTTCACTGAAGTCATTGCTCCAACAGTGCCCCCAGTGGACACGGCATGTCCCGCATCTGCTCTGACAGTTTTGCTCTCAGCGAAACTCCCATCATGGCACGTCCTTAGCAGTTCGATTTGGACTCTGACTTTTAATTAAGCCTTTATGTTCCCTGCCCAAACTTAAAGGCTTATAAAGTGACCATGTGGGAGGCCCTGTGTTTGGATAGGTATTAAGAAACTGAAGCTTAGGACTATTCTTGCAATAAAATTCATAGAGGTCTTACTCCACTCCTGAGTATTGCCACTCGTGTTTACAATCAGAATTATGGCAGAAGACTTTAACGGATGAATGTAAAGTCAGGAATTCTGGCATATATTTGCTGGCGCTCCAGTATTTCATCACGTTTTCTTTCCACTTGGATTTGTGTTCATCCTTTTTCCCTTTCATGTTTCATGTTTGATTTCTGTAATAATGGATGTGTTCATAAAGTGGGTCTGTAGCTGTTGTTGGCTTTTACAGCCTTCTCAGCCAAGTCCTGTGTTGACTTTGGATTAATTGTGCTCCAGTGAAAGTAATGTTTATGAAACATTTATTTTTGGCAGCAGATAATATATTTTTTAAAATTGTGATTTGCTTTCAGAAAAACTCCCTTTGGTTCTGAGTTTCAGTCCTGTATTTCTGACATTTGTGTGAATCACTCACAATTTCTCAACAATGGCAGTTTTAAGTATCACACTACCTTTACAACTGTCCAGAAATATGTTCTATGTCCTAAACTTAATATAGTTTTTATGAACTATAAAGGTGAAACAAGCTAGCTTAATCGTGAGAACTTAAAAGCTTTTCTTTTACAAACATGCAGCAATAAAAACTGAAGTGCTGTACACAGAAGTATTTAACTAAAATAAAAACCTTTGTTCCCCTCTCCTCTCTGAAATCTCTCATCCTTGGGTACTCTGGCCTCCATTTACACAGCATGCTGTCATTACTTTAGAAAGGTGTTTAAAAATGGTGCCCGCAAATAATAAAATAGACAGAAATAGAAGCATCTTGCACAGTGAGGAGGCATTCTCCGGCAGCATGATAATAGGCAAAGGTTTTCTTCATTTCCATTCACTGCGGTATAATAAACCTTCAGTGCAGGTAGAGCTGTGTAGACCATTTTTTAATGTGTTCACAGACACCCGCTTCCTCATGGCTTGGCAAGTTCCTATTTTCAGTTTTTCGTTTTATTTTTATCAGCCTGACAAACTGTTTATATCGGCAAACATAAGAAATGGGTAATGGCACAATGCAATATCACAGCATAAAAAAGTAAAAAATATAACCGATTGCCGAGGTCAGAGAAAAATACAAATACAAATAGTGAAATATATAAAATTGTCTACAAAGGAAGCTCTGCTGATATGTTAAGCTGAAAAGGGCATAAAACTACCCATGAGAAAAGCATCAATTTTCAAATGCTCAACATCATGGTCACCTTATGTTCAGAGGGGGGGGGGGGGTGGTAGGTCAGAATCTTTTTGCTTTGCCCTGAGGGGTCTGTGTTCCTCTCAAACTGTTTCATCAGTGCTGTGGAATTGCATGAGCAAGGTATCTACCAAGTTAACATCTGTGTGCTGCATGACCAGCAAATGGCGCTGTTGGTCTAAAATAACATTTTGATCCTTCCATTAGTGGTGATCACTTGCTGCATATTTTGTGTAGCAAGCATGTTAAAACTGCCAGAAATAAATATAAAAGGAAGACCGATGATGCTTCTTGAGGTACTTTCATTCTCAGTAGTTGGTTTTCCTGCTGGGGCCGATGGCCTTCCTCCCAGAATACATTTCTTCTTCCTCAAACAGATTTTTTTTCATAACCCCAGGAACCTTGACTTGTAAAAGTTTTTACATGAGCTGAATTATTTGTTAATTATTCAGTTTAAAACCCATTAATTAAATATTCATATTCATATTCATATAAATATTCCTTGTGAATCCAGTGCTAGCTGTAGCGCTGCTTCTAACCCTTCTTCTCCACCATGTTCTCCATGGATGCATTCCAGAGGGCAACTGAGTTGGTAGGTGCTAGGTCTATACCCGTCAACATTTGTGTTTAACTTGCTAATGGCCACTAAGAAAGGATGCTTTCCTGGCAGGAGAGAGTAAACTACTCGCCATACCATCATAGGAAATGCTCAGTTTACCAAACAGACAGTGCACTTTGTCTTTCAGGCTACATTCACATTTCCCTTTGAATCCAAGCTTGTAGTACACAAATTCCATGTTTAATACCCTCTATTTTCAGACAGCAGGTCCTCATTCATGAAGCCGAAGGCTTATGGAAGCAGTTTGCCTAGACGCTTCCTCAAAGGAATGACAACACAGGTGATTCAAAGCTGTGACCTCGGGGTTTTGAGTCTAGTTTCTTCCCACTCCCTGGATGGGTTTGAATCATCTCTGAATGGAACAGAAAGATTGCAGTGTGCTGAAATGAGAAAAGATCTGTCAGTGCCATTATAATGGGCTGGGCCTTTACTGATGATGGTGCTGAGGTTCTGTAATGATGCATGACAGATCTAATGGATGCAGAGTGGAATTGCTGCCTAATGTGTGTGCATGTCCACGTTCGTGCTCTTGTGTGTGCGTTTTCCTTGGTGTGAATGAACAAATGTGTGTGTGTTCTCAAACTAATCAAGATTTTACTAATGGTGTATTGCGTCGTTTTAAACATTGGGCACCGTGTAGGCCTAACTTGCTGAATATAATAGCAAAATTATATGAAAATTTATATGAAACGCTTACATTACCCTCCCAAAAAAGTCCATTAAATGAAATTGCACCTTCACAACATAGTGACCATTCATGCGGCAAAATATAAATAGGTTATGATTTATTATGGTCGAGAATTAATGAAAATAATTTATAATATACCCTAATGTGGATACCATTGTAAAGTGTGGTCAGAATTAGTAGAAAAGATAACAAAAACAACATGCAAATCTGATATTTCGAATTAACGGTTCTGTCTGCCAGTGGCGGCCGAAACCGCTGGCCGAAACCGCCATAATTAGCTGGTGCCAACTAACGTTATGACTTTTCCCTCGTTTTGAATTTTTTAACAATAGATCTCCTAAACATTGTTTAAGTATTCCCAACACTCAATGGACCTTATGGTAGGTCACAGGTAACTTTACGAACTCAAGAAGCAAGTCCCAGTCGTGGAAGGGCCCGCCTTGGACAACTGTTTGGTAAGCTTAAATTAAGCTACTAGCTGCACTGATATAGGCCCCTTTCCAGCAGCGGTGAAGGGTTGTGTCCCCGTGGCGCTCTGCTCCCGTAACCTCACAGACCAAACAGCGCGCTCAGCACAGAAACCTGATTTATTCATTAGTGTCACCTGTATCCGTCAGTGTTTGTTTTCTCCCACCCCCACACACAAATAAAACTCATTCCCCTTGCGCTAGCACGGCGTTGTTGTGTCCTGAGCGATTCGAGAGAACCAATTAAATGAAACCAAAGACCTGGGTTACTGGCTCCTGAACACACGTGAAATAACTTGAGTCACCGCTCTATTAAACCACATACCGGCCTTATTGTTTATATGCCTGGCAGACGCCGTTATCCAATGTGATCTACTTAATATTTACAGAGGAAATTCGTGTGAAGCACCCTGCATTCGGTTCTACATATTGGTGGAGGCAGAGATGAGTTTCCTCATCTATCCTTCCACTATTGTAAAGCACTTCACTATGTTTACGCAATCCATTTTATTGAGGCGATTATCGTTATTTATTAGGAGTCTGAAAACAATAAGTATGCTTCCCACATGTTGTTTTCAGTGGGGAAATAGGATGCATTGTTTCCCCAAGTTTCACAGCGAACATTAAAAGTAGCCCTGCTGATATGCCTCTCCGTTTTTGCAGTGTGGTAGAATGTGCCTTAATGGTCGTTAAAAGCAGACTTTCTACCTGCTAACTCCAGGGCCGATAATGGCCAATGGTAAGAGTGATCATTTGGCTTAAACACGTGCGCTTAATGCGACGTGACGGTCCCACTAACATCCACACTTTGTTAACGAGGCCATCAGGACCACACAGAGGTGAACTTCACGGAAACTGGGGCAGCCCTTTTCCTCTTAACGAGCACTGTGGCAGCGATTAGCATCTCCCACAGTTCTGCAGGTCTGAAACCGTCTTCAGAAACATTCCCAAAATGTATGAGCAACACCAAGGAGATTTAAATACAATTCCAGGTCCTTTGGATATAGTGAAAATTACTGTTTGGATTTTTAATGAAAATTCATAAATTAGCCTATCTATTTTGCTAGCACAATTTAATCACGACTATCAAAAACAACAGAGTTTTAAAATTAGAGCAACCCCCTCTGAAGTGTGTTGGTGTGAACCCTGGAGCCCAGTGAAATAATGAGTCGTTTCCTGATTGCACAGAACTATTTTTCTCCTTTTGCTAATGAAAGCTTGTTTTAACAAGGCAGTAACGCGAAACCGACTTGACCCAGCTCACCATTCCCAGCTTGCTTTCTATTTAAAAAAGGCCCATGAAATCCGTGTCATCTTGGCTTCTTTGGAAAAAAAGATCCGGAGACTCATGAATTCTTAATGTGCCCTGAAAGAAAGTTCTACATTTGATATACAGTAGCTGCCGTTTATTACTGTGTGATACGTTTAATTTTGGCCTGTCTTGTTCGACACCGGTTGGTTCAGAAAAGTCATGCGAATATGCCTCTGGGGCTTTTTGACAGAAATGGCAAAGGTACAATTTTATTTTACCCACACATTTCGATGCTATATCCACAATGCAGTCGGCTAAAGAAAATCGCGAAGTGCCACTCATTCCACACATATCATCTGTTAAACCCAAACTCATGCGACGAAATGTGATCTGAACTGCCCTCAATTGAATGCAGCATTTTAATCCTCTTGTTTTTCATTAACTTAAGAATGCAGCGCAACATTTTTGATGTACAAAAGGAATTAAAAGGATATTCGAGACCCCAGTTATGTACACTTCAGCCTGTTGGACCTGCAGACGGTGAGTTTGAGCTGGTTTGAACTGCTTGAGCCTCGTTGTTACTGTTATGGAACTCTGGAGTATTGTGTTTTGTGTAGGATCTCTATCTGTCATTTGTTGCAACCTAACTGCCATAGAATTTGGAGAGCGCATGCTTTCCTCCCAAAGCATGTGACACCTGCCACTGCCGATCACACTCAGTGCAACATGTAGGTGTGCATGTGCCTGATTTACCAGCAGGGGGTGGTAGCGAGCAGTAAAACTGGCTGAGTGAAAGCCTGCCTTTCCCTGGCAGTTCTCCTGCCAATTGTGAGGCAAGGCTGTCTACCGAAGTTGGCACTCGTACAGTCTGGTTTTGACACCAATCCATACACTTGAATGGTACCTTAATAGGATGAACCCCCAGCAGCCCTGCTTAAATAGCCTTTTAGGATGTCATTGGTATTCCACTGCATCCTGGTTCGATGTGCTGGGGTCGGGGATGCATTGTGTAAATACACATCTCCCCTGTTTCCCTCTGAGTGCCACCAGCCACTCACTGCAGTGACCTTAAGCACTGCTATTACGGCCAGGCTCCAATGTAGACTGTGAAAGGACAGGGAGGGTCATCCAGGAGGAGCAGAGATGCCATTGGCTATTTAATCTTTAATCTAATCTAAATTTAATCTTTAATTTAAGCACCTAACAGAACACACAGGACAAGTATGGGCCGATGAGTGAATTAGCTTCTCTTTTTCATGATCAATGATTTAAAATACAGGATTCTAATTTACAAATATATTTTCCACCCTATCCCCCCCATTGTAAAGGTACAATAGGTAATTTCGGACTTCTAACGGTCAAGAATGGAATAGCAGCAACAAATGCCTTCAAACCATAACACTGTTTATCCCTCCCCTTTCTCTGTAAATGCGCAGACGTTGAAACGCCATTGGCTGTGGCAATTAGAACCGATTTTTAACCAATAAGCTTGAATTACTGTACAGTTATACAGTGTTTTGGTACAGAGAGTCGGGCCGTCAACTGTATATTTTGAAACCCGAATTTAAGGACTAAACGCAGGCAGTGGGTGAGTCAACATGTCAGTGAGTCTGTTTCAATGATGGGAAGGGATTTACAATGGTTTTGTAACAATGTTTTAACAGAAAAATCTTGCCTATTGCACCTTTTAAGTCATATTGCATACATATAAACATACACAGTGAAAGTGAACAAGCTTTATTTTTACTAAATGAAAGACCATTTAGTGAAAACACTAACATACACTTAGACATACAGCCAAAGCTATTTGGGTTGGGTGGTTTTCTCTATGACTGCAGTGCCTCCTTCAGCTGTTTTGCCCCTGCAACACTACTGCGCTTTACTGCAGAGTATCTGCTGTTCCCCTCATTATCCCTGTCAGAGCTGTGATTAATACACACTCTTTAGAGAAACTGCAGTGACTCATCACTCTGCTGGGACAAATACTCCAGTCATTAAAAATCAAAATCTCTCTGGCTGAACTCTGATCAAGTAGAGTTACATGCTGGGGCCTACTAGATTAGAAGCTGGTATTAGTTCAATAAAACCTTTTATACGATATATATTTTATGTTTTCAGACGTAACTGCAAGTGGTTAACCAAATTTTTTTCTTGTACTCAAAGATAATTTATTTCCAACATGAGCTGTGGTCTCCGATTTCTTCTACATTTGACAAAACCTGTGGCAGTGGAGGGAGTGTATTTCAGAAGGTGCATGCTCTTGCTATTTGGCTACATTGCTTAAATTTATTTTCTGTTTGCAGAAATGTCTCTTTTAAAAAGCTGCACTAACTTGTATTCACATTTTTTAGTTTTGAATGGCAGGACGAAACTAAATTAGCATCACATTGCCTGCTGGCCTGGCAGTGCTTCAGTGTCTAGGATTATGTAGGAAGAAAGCATGAAGACACAACTTGCATAAAATGGTAAATATAGAGATATTGAAGTGGACTGGAGATTGCTTTGAAACAGTGGAGGGTTTGGGTGCTTGTCAGCCGAGACGCGAATAGAGGAAGTTCCACTTCTGAGGGGTAACGGAAGGGAAGGGTGCGGAATCGATTCGAGGTTCAGAGAAAAGGTCGGGCTGATGTCTGGCAGCTTGCTGCGTTTCATCTTCAAATCTGGAATCTCCAGACCTGCCGTGTACCTAATGCTGAATGCTGTGGCAGTTGTAAAGAAAACTAGTTCACACCTTTCCATTCTTTTCCTTCTTATCAGCTAATGCAAGGCATTCATTGTTCAAGTGGAAGTACGCTCACTGAGCACTTTATTAGGAACATTTTTACTTTATTAAACCTACTTATTCATGCTATTATCTAATCAGCCAATTGTGTGGCAGCAGTGCGATGCCTACAATTACGTGGATACGGATCTGTGCTCTTTCCTCAAATAAAGCATTTGCTTCTAATGCTAATGGCTAGCATTTATAGGGCTTCTCGTGATTGCAAAGTGCTTCACCGTGAGGGCTGGCCTCGCCCCACCCGGCACAATGCGCAGCAGCCACCTGATTGCAAGGCGGCCATTTTGAGCACTCACCACTCAACAGCTGAGGGGGAGAGGGCAAGAGTTATTCAGCCAGTTGAACTGGGGCGTGAGTACGTGCCAGGCTCAGAGAGCCAGGTTTGTCATTTTGTCATGACTGAAGGGACCCCCCTCGTCTTTTTAAGGCCCTGACTGGCTGCGTTCGGTTTTATTTTGTCCAGAGGGAAGAGTGCAGTCTACTACTGACCCACCGTCACCTCTTCTAACAGCAGCAACATGATTGCTCCCATGAGGTCTCCCATCCAAGTACTAACCCAGGCCTGTTATCCATCAGACAGTATCCGGGTACGTTGGCATGGCTGCTGGTATAGCTAATTTCCTTTTTGTGGAGGAACTGACGTTGATGTGTAAAACCGGGCCGCTACAGATGAATCGGATCAAATAACTGATCATTTGGAACCGCTTCCAGTTTTACCTGGAGACGAAGAAAATGCATTGGCCACCAGGTGGCAGTGTAAGCTGCCTATGAGTCTTTGCCGTTTTCACTGATTTGGTGTTCATGAACGTGATTATATTTTTGGGCTCAATTGGAGCTATTGTTGGAGGAACAGAAATGATTCAAGTGATTGCCTGGTTTTAAATTTCTTTTCATCTGGTAATTTCTGTTTTATGAATAATTCATGACCCACAGAAGAGCAGCCCCTCGCTGTTAGTGCCTGTGTCCCACAGCCTCGATAGCGAATCATACTCTTGAGTGTGAGCGTGCAAAACACCACATCTGCGTCTGTAGACACTGCATTAGTGTCTGTAGACGCCGCATTAGCGTCTGTAGACTAGACGCCACATCAGGGTAGATCAGACTGTAGATACCACATAGGGCGGCCTGTAGTGTAGTGGTTAAGGTACATGACTAGGACCCACAAGGTTGGTGGTTTGATCCCCTGTGTAGCCACAATAAGATATGCCCTTAACCCTGCATTGCTCCAGCTCCAGATAAAAGCGTCAGCCAAATGACATGTAATGACATGTAATGTAATGTAATGTAATGTAGCATTAGCATCTGCAGACTGTAGACACCACATTAGCGTCTGTAGACTGTAGACACCACATCAGCGTCTGTAGTGCCCATCAGTCAGGCCTCAAACTGATCTGGTGAGTGCTCGACAGTGAGTTTGTTGCTCTCGTATGCCTGGGAATCTATTATCCCAAAACATTTCTCAAGATCTGTCTTCACTCGACTGCCGTAGATTTCTGTCTTTGAAACTCCCTCTTGAATTTTTCAAAGCCCCTCTACTGCGGGGAACCCCCCCTTAGCCATGGTGTCTTCTGCCGATCAGAGACCGACACACTCGTGGGGCTGCGGGGGTCTGCTGGTGAACGGGTAATTGGTTATCGCAAACGGTCCTTATAGTGGAGGGTGTGTAATTGTGTATTATTTCAGCGAGCGAGCACTTGTGTGTGTGAGAGCAAGAGCGTGCGCATGTGCGTGTCTGCTGGATGTGTGTGTGTGTGTGTGAGTGAGAGTGTGTGCACGCTTGTGTGTGTGTGCGTGTGTGAGAGAGCGAGAGCGTGTGGGCGTGTCTGCTGGATGTGTGTATGTGCGTGTGAACGAGAGCGCAAGCTCGTGTCTGCTGTGTGTGTGTGTGTGTGAGAGAGAGCGGAAGCGCGCGGGTGTGTCTGCTGGATATGTGTGTGCGCGCGTGTGTGAGCGCACGCTCATGTCTGCTGTATGTGTGTGTGAGCGAGAGGGTTCATGCGTGTGTGTGTCTGCTATATGTGTGTGTGTGTGTGTGTGTGGAAATCGCACAGGTTGCACCCTCTGCGGAGACCGCTCGACCGAACGCAGATGAAAAGCGGGGTCCTCTCCTCCCCCATATAATTTATTGTAATAAAATGCACACACGGAATATCTTCTGAGGCGCACGCGTGCACCATCATTTCAAAGCCTCTGGAGCGATGAGCGTCGCCGTGGGGTCCGAGAGCCGCCCGCTCCCCCGCAAGGCTAACAGCTCCCTCCGCTACCTGCCCCGCCTCCGCCTCCACCTCTCCTCTCCACTCGCCCTTTCTTCTGCTGCTGGCTGCCTGTGGGGAAGAAAGGGGGAGGGGGGGGGGGGGGAGCTTGTGGAAGAGCCGGGGATTTTGTACGCGTCTCTGGCAACCTGGCGGGTTTGTTTTGCTGAAGGAGCAGTAAACTTTGTGGCGCTGCGCTAGTTAGCAGGAAAGTGGCTCTCTCCTCCGGTCTGCGGGGGAGCCACCGCAGTGCCGCGCTCCTCGAGCTGCCACCGCCCGTCGCTCACGGCAACGCCTGCCGAAGCCGGCCCAGCAGAGTCGCCAACCTCTGCCTCCCGCCCGCGAACGCAGCCAATTAGCGCCATTAGCCTCGGGAGAGGCCGTCCTTCCTCACACGTCGCACCGTAGTGCCTCCGGTGGAGGGACCCGTGTACTGCACCCGCTACGCTGCCTCATTTTAGGCCACGGATATGAGAGCTCTTTAACTGCATTTTGACAACCCTGTAATCATTTCAA
Organism: Conger conger; assembly: GCF_963514075.1. Lineage (NCBI taxonomy): Eukaryota > Metazoa > Chordata > Actinopteri > Anguilliformes > Congridae > Conger > Conger conger. Next base: position 24,992,321 of record NC_083775.1, read on the forward strand.
GATTTTTCTTTTGTTCCTTTCTTTTTAAACAAGGTGAGGAAGTTTAGCTCCTGGGTTTGACAGGCAGTTTTAATGGCGCTGCCGTCTTGCCTCTGTCCGTCGCCCTGGCAACGAGGCACCGATTCAAAGTTTGTCACATCCTCTCCGGTTCATGATGACCTGGTTCAGACAGAATCATGATTATCATTTATGACATGGCCTTACAAAGCAATTATACCTAGCCCCTCTCCCTGCGTTCGGAACATTGCTTTGGATTATTGATGTACATCTGTAGCATGCTAGTACCATTAGCTTTCTACCTATAATTGTTTGAAAGTATTTTGTATTGTGTTAAAAATAGGAGCACTTATTTTAAAAAAACCCCGCCATTGGCTATCTATGTATAATCAACCCTGTAATTGAAACATTAGCTCGCTGTCTCATCTTGTCTCTCTCTCTCTCTCTCTCACTCTCCCCTTCCCACTGTCCTCCCTAAAAGCCAGACAGTAGGAAATGTCTAAATTACACTTGCAAATTTGACGCAGTGAGTGGCAGCCTTTTATAAATTCTGCATCAGTGACCGAACATATTTTGATTTGTAGGGTACTGGTGCTTTGAGAGGATGTGGGTAGGGCCAGGACAGCCTGTTTACTTTTGGGGGTTCTGGGTAAACTTGGTTGAGGGGGGGGCCTGGCTTCTCTGTAGTTGTCATGCTGAGCGCCTCTCGCAACAGATGGAGACATCGGTACTTTTTTTCCTGTGGAAACCACCAAGCTGCTGCTCTCAGCTAAATAAGCACCTAGGAATGGAAACCGCCCGGCTATTCATCTCTGCTACAGAAACACTGAGGCATAGAAACCATCCTGCTGTTCCTCTCTGCTACAGAAACACTGAGGCATAGAAACCATCCTGCTGTTCCTCTCTGCTACAGAAACACAGAGGCATAGAAACCATCCTGCTGTTCCTCTCTGCTACGGAAACACCCAGGCATAGAAACCGCCCCGCTGTTCATCTCTGCTAGAGAAACACAGAGACATGGAAACCGCCAGGTTGCTCCTCTGTCATAAGGAAGCCCTATGGAATAGAAACCGCCAGATTGCTCCTCTCTCATAAGGAAGCCCTATGGAATAGAGACCGCCAGGCTGCTCCTCTCTATAGAAAGGCGTGAGAGAGTGAATGCCCCCATGCGTCTCGCACACTTGCGTGACTCTGGCCGCGGCTCCTCCCGCGCGCGGCGTAGACGGCAGAAGGAATCTTAATTGAATCATGGCATGTGTAAAAGAGTTTTACCGCCCGTGTTTTTAAAAGCAGCCGGCCATGCTGGGACACGCCGGGGGCTAATCATCGGCTTTTATAGCAGGAAATAAAAATCCTACAACATCAGATTACTCCTCTCCAGTCATTACGCCCCCCACACCGCTGTTGACATGCTGCAACAGTGCTGCGATGTTATCAATTTCTTCCAAAGCACACCCCCATCCCCCCACCCCACCCCACCCCAGTGTTACTCATTTTCCCTCCTCATGGTTGATTTTTGGAGGTTCAAAGACTGTAATTTTTCACTAGAGCTGGAGCGATAATTGATTTGACCCACGTTAACTTTTGTCCGCAGTCATCTCTGAGTTTATCTCCTGGCTGGTGTTTAATTATCCTGGCCGTGGAAATGAAAGTCAGACCTGGATTGTTTCTGAGGAAGGGGGGTGGGAGGCAGGGGGTCTTCAGAATCTCTGATCTCTAAAGAGCATTAACTAATAAAGTTGTCTGAAACGATTATTGTAGTTCAAATACTCCGGAGTGTTCCGGTGATTCTGTTCAAAGTCTTCATGAAGGCAGTTTCTAACATTCGTGCATTCAGTCTCAGTTTTTGACCATAAAGAATGCCGACTGGCTCAGTGCCAATACGAAATTGGTTCTGGCCAGTTGATTGATGTTGTTCTTGCCCAATCGGGCCAGTGTTCCCATATCGCTTCGTCTTTGGAATGCAGGACATTTTTACATAAATTCACTAGCCTTCTGAAAAAATAACTTTTGCCATAATATGCCAACTCACAATAATGACACAGTAAATGTTTTTAGTTTATCATTTGTATGATGACACTTGTGACAAAAGCGGGGTGAAATAGTGGGATGAAATAAATGACAAATAATGTTTTGGTATTAAGGTTCTGTTCCAGTGGAAAAAAATAAAAGAAAAATAAATTCAGTCAAATGTACCTTTTTCTGTTTACTGCTGCAAATCATTCAACTATTCAACTTTCAGGATAGTACCACCTTTTGAATGATTACGCCATGTGTATCTTGAAATTAGTAAAATTATTGATCATTTCTATCTTTGGAGTCAATTTTCTCAACCAGATTTTGGACGATATTACAGGACTCCATTTTCTCAGTACATAATCATCCTATCATCATGAAACTTTGCAAACCTTTACTCCATACCCAGGAGAATGTTTTGAGCCAATTATGTTCTTGTTCTAAGCTTTAGGGGCAGGTGCAGCATCACAAATCTCATTGTTAGAAATTATCACCTTAACCATAACCTTAATCTAAGCTTTTGCCACAGAGGCTAATATGCCTCACAATAACAAGAATTACTTAGCCTGGCAGCTGTCATTCATAATGATTTTTTCACAGATTTAACAGGAATTGGAAGCGAAAGACAGAATCGTGTGAGTGCGTGCATTTGGGCCGGGACTAAATCATCACTACCCCTCCCTCTTCTGGCTAACCCCTTTTTCATCCCACAGTCGTGAAATTACTATCTCTTCCTCCCTTTTCCTTTTTATTTTTTTGGTTCTGTTTCTGCTCGCTTGATTTATGTGTTGTGTTTGTGCGCAATCTGGGACTGGGTCAATCGAAAACGCACAATAAAACTTGAGATAATGATTAAAAACACCAGAAAATGAATTGTCCTTTTAAGACGGTTCGCATATTCATTCAATCAATCTGAAAGAATTGACAGCTTTTTTTTTTAATATATATATTTTTTTGTTCGAAGCCAGCCTGATGGAACACCTGCTTGTGACAATAAAAAGCCTTGGTAAACAAGGAGATAACGAGGACCCAGACAACTGTGACTTCTCTCCTCTCTGTACTTTCTGTTCTTTCTCGTGTTTTCCTTCCTTTCACAGTAGGAGTTTTTGACATTTATCGGCGTCCTGGACGAGCGTTCACATCTCCTCTCACATTCGCCCCGCCAGTGAGTCAGTCTCAAGATGGTCCCTTCAGCCCAAAATAGGACCAAGCGCAAAACGTGGCTGTATTTCTTTGTGTTTTTTTTATTATTTCTTTATTTTTTGACGGAAGAAGGACTGGGTTTGAAATGAAAGTGGCTTAAAAGGTTGTTTTTCGCTCGTTGGCTTTCGGCAGTGAGGGAGGTCCAGGTCCGGTTACTGTAGCAGGTGGCACAGGCAGCTTTGGCGGTGGCGTTTAGTTTTGGCCTTCCTGAAGACTGTGTTTAGAGTGCACCTCAGTAATGTGCGCGCGACTTCAACGGCGGGGTGGGCGGAGAGGCTTACTGTATCTGCCGATATCCCAAAATGGATGCTTAAGGCCACAGCATCAAATGACTGTACAGGAGGGTTGTAGAGCCAGCCCAATGTGATGGTCATAGCACGCTGTTGATTGATTTAATGAGTAAGTGTGAGTGAATTAGTGAGAGGTTGTGTGTATGAGGCTATGTGTGTTTGTGTGTGTGTGTGTGTGTGTGTGTGTGTGTGTGTGTGTGTGTGCGTGCGTACAGGAATTCACCGTGCATTTGCTGGGATACACCATTTGGCTTGTAGGAGCAGACAGTTAAAACACAAGGAGTCTCCTTTCTCCCATCACTCATGATCGCGGCGGCAAGAGTCCAACGTGACGTCAGAGTCTCTAAATGACTGCCGTCACCATCTTAGCTGTGTGGCAGGGGGGACTCGCAGTCTAGGAAGCCGTGTGGTGGGGGTGCAGAAATGGCGTGGGGTGAGGGTGAAGGAATTTTGTGGGGTTGGGGTGTGAGGTTGCAGCAGCTCAAACAACACCATTTTATTTGCAGGGATTTAGATTTGCGCTGCCAAATTTATGCATGTTGTATAAAGGACTAAATAGGAATGAATGAATGCTAGAATTTGTTTAATTCATTACACATTTATTTATCCCCTTATGACTGGTTGTTTTTGTCTGCCCTGCCTGACCTCCCTGGTGTAAAATCCAGCTATGGCCACCTTGAAATGACCAGCTACCAGCTGTTTCAAAACCTAGTTTGAACTGTTTATTTTTATTTATAAATCTTTTTCCAGCAGGCATGTGGACAACTGACATACTGTAGACACAAAGCCACACGGCCATCATTACTTGATATGAGTAAGTGATTAGATTTTTTAATGTGTTGTAATCCTGTTTCAGAACCTCTGAGATGCACAGTTTGATTGATGGGGGGTTGCCTTTGTGCGTAGATTGAATAGGGGATCGGGGGACGTTGCCGTGGCGTTTGATTGCGTGGACTTCTATTTTCGAAGTTAGATTGAATAGGGGACGCGGTTGTGCGGTCAAATGTAAAAGAAGCTGTAATTGTGCAGTCAGAGTGAATAGAGGCTCTTTATTGCGTAGTTTCGATTGAATAGGGGCTGGGGTTGCGCGTAGATGTACGGAGGTGTGATGTGTCAAACGCCGCTGCTTTAATGAACTGGGAAGTGACCCTCAACCCTCATTACGTTGGCTGTGTGCGACACGCCTCCCCAGGCAGGCTCACGTGGCATGAAGGGCCGTACAAATATTTAAATGTCGTCCTCGCTCAGCCTTCAGTTGTAATTAACGTCAGGGGAGGGGCGTCTACGCCCGGTACGGTGTCATTGGATCGGAGTCATTTCGGCAGTAATTGGAAAGACACGCTTGAACGTAGATAACCAGACGAATGTCTGATCCTCTCCGTTTCATTTTTATTTTTTAATTTTTTTGTGTGTGTGTGAATTTATATTGATGGAGGGGGAGGGGGGACTGGAGATTGAATATTGACCCTCCGGGCTCTCTCTATATTTGCTATTTGCTCGAGGGCGTGCTCAGTGATTATGCAATGCTGCAGCTGTCTGTCTTTCTGCCTCTCTTTCCCTCTTCTCTCTCTCTCGCCCACTCCCTCATCCCACCTTAGATTTTTATAAATGTAAGTGTAAATGAGGAATACGATGCGTTTTTTATTTTCATTCATGTGGGCCGGTGTAAAAAATACATGTAGGCTAAACTCTTGCAAAACCCTTCCAAAAACCCTCCCTGGCACCTCCGTCCTGAACGCCTGGGATGTTTATCTTCAGTCATTCGTACAAACAATCTCCATCCTGATGAATTATTGGAAGACCTGGGCCTGCGCTGTAGAGACCACGCAATAATAACTCACTATAGAGCGCCTCTTCTCTCCTTTTCTGACAGGACGTACGGTAATCACTGTTAATCTACGCTTCTCTTTCGTTGAGGGGACAATAAAACTTTGAACTGTTCATTTTTGTTAATTAACCAGAATTTCAATAATTACATTAGATACTATTATAACCCCCAGCAGTCTGCAACCCTGAGTGCTTGCTTTTTTGTCTGCAATAAGAAATTAGAAATTAGAAATGAGTATTTCCTTTGCTATTCCCTGTAGGTTCCATGTATGAACCTCTATTGCTTTTGTGTTTGGCCGTATGTAACAAAGAAATGTGATGATTGTTAATTCACTTTTCTCACACTCCCAATCATATACAGCAGAATCGCACGCATGCAGGCATTAATTCACAAACTATACATTCCTGGAATAAGGATGTAAATGAATACCTGAATATTGCCTGATACTCAGATAAACTTAACTTAGTTTATAAGGGTAATGCAGAAGAATAACAAGCAGGGGAGGTCATTTCACCACCATGGGGCCAGAACAGGCCGCAGTCCTGACCGGGGGAGGTGCAAGTACGAAGAGGGGGAGGTGCCAGGTGTCCTGCGGTGGCAGAACAGAAAGGTCTGGCAGGCGTGGTGGGTCTGGTGATCCTTTGGAGGTAAACAGGGGTGACCCTGCCTGGAAAGCTGCCACCGATGCATTAGATTTGATGCAAAAGCCATAACAGGCAGCTATAGGGTAGTGAGCAGGGAGTTGACATGGGAGTGTCTGGGGAGGTTGAAGACCAGACGAGCTTCTGCATTCTGAATGAGATGCGGGGGTCTAATGGCAGATTCCGGAAGGCTAGCCGGAAGAGTTGCAGTAGTCCAGGTGGGACGGTACCATCGCTTGGACCAGGAGCTGGGTCCAATAAGTGAGAAAGGGACTCTCTGGATGTTGTACAGAAAGAATCTGCATCTCCGGGTCACCGCCGTGGTCTTCTCGGGGAGAGGCAGTCTTGTAAGGCGAATCATGAGCAGTGATAACCGAGCAAAGGGATGTAGTGTAAAGGGAGAAAATATGGGGACCAAGGACTGAGCCCTGGGGAGCTCTTGTGGTAAGGGGTCGAGGTGTCTACTGTACCAGCCCAGGCAACCTGGCAGAAGCAACCGGAGAGGTAGGGCTCTATCCAGTCATGTGCCACAGATCAGACAAGGAGGACAGGAGGATCGAACGGTCCACAGTTAAATGCAGCGGAGAGATCTAGAAGATTGAGGACAGAGGAGTGGGAGGCTGCTCGTGTGGCATGGAGTGACTGGATGGAGAAGAGTACGGTCTCAGTCGAGTGGCAAGGTCTGAAGCTGGATCGGTGGGGGTCTAGCAGGTTGCTCTGGGAAAAGAAAGAAGAGAGTTTGTCGGAAGCAGTTAAAGTGTTTTGGATGAAAGGGGCGGGGGTGGGGGACATCCAGGATGGAAGTTGGGGAATGGGAGGATGTCTGGTGTGTGATTGCCTGGAGGAGAGGTCAGGGGATAGGGTCGAGGGCACAGGTGGTAGGGCGGCGGGAGAGCAGGAGCTGGGAAACGTCAGAGTCTGTGAAGGAAGAGAAAGTGGAGAAAGAAGGGGCAGGCAAGGGGTGGGCACATCACATGCTCATCTGCTAGCAAAAATAAACTCTATTATCTGTAATTGTACGAAAGCTAAGCATCCTACTCACCCCGGCACGGACACGAAACACTTTCAACTGAACAATCATCGATGACCTTGTTTGTTTCCAAACCTTCTTAGATAATTAGTGTGTCTACAATATGATTGCCAAAGATATTCAAAAGTTTCAAGTGGAAGCATTCCAAATTGAATAAACATTTAATTAGTGTCGATATAAATTTTTATATCTGTTTGATAAAAAGCCAAGTACTATTTGAGAAGAGAAAGCAAATGTCTGATTACAAAATTGCCTATTAAAATCCCCTGTCTCGAGTCATTGTTTCTGACAAGAACTGTGGCTCGGTAAATTATGTTTAATCACTCCTTTCTCTGATGCACTTTTTTCGGTTCATTATTAATTATCTGAAAAATGCAGAAAGAGCACTATTTCAGCATTCACCTATCAAGCAGGGAAATGGTAAAACCAGACCCGTTGCTCATTTGACATTTTTGAATAATGATTTAATCACAATCTCTGAGATTTACTTTGTGACCTGTACCCTGTTTGCATGCAGAAACGAGATGCTGCTCTACTTTCCCGCTCTACTTTCCCGCATCTGGAAATCATAGGCCAAGTGCTGATTACTTCAGAAGACTCTTATCGGCTGAAGTGTCTGTAAAAATGCACTCTTGCCCCCACCCCCCCATGGGCAATCATACCGTTGCATTTTGGGGAAAATGGAGGGAGATTAAGTAAATGACAGGATTAAGGCTATTGCCAATAACTGCATGGAATGCAAAAATGCAGAGAAAATACCTCAATGCCAACGAGCGCTTTTTTTAACATGGAAGAATTATTGCATGAAACTGACATTTTTTTGGGGAGAAGTTATTTATGTTTCCAGCTGTTGTGATGAACCTTTCTCACACACACTGGGCTAATTAACCCATCATTTGCGCTCAAACGCATACGCATATGCTCGGTGAGCACTTTATTAGGTATTAGGGGCGGCCTGTAGTGTAGTGGTTAAGGTAATGACTGGGCCACGCAAGGTCGCAAAGTCGGTGGTTCGAATCCCGGTGTAGCCACAATAAGATCCGCACAGCCGTTGGGCCCTTGAGCAAGGCCCTTAACCCCGCATTGCTCCAGGGGAGGATTGTCTCCTGCTTAGTCTGTACGTCGCTCTGGATAAGAGCGTCTGCCAAATGCCAATAATGTAATGTAATGTATGTGTTAGACCTATTTTTTTTACACTTATTTGTCTTCTGCTGCTGTAGCCTATCCTCTTAAGAGGTTTGACGCATTGTGAGTTCAGAGATGCTGTTCTGCATGCCACCGTGACATGGCTCAGGCAGTAAGAGCAGTTGGAGGGTTGCCGGTTCGATTCCCCGCCCGGGCGGTGTTGAAGTGTCCCTGAGCAGGACACCTAACCCCCAAATGCTCCTGGCGAGCTGGTCGGGGCCTTGCATGGCAGCCAATCGCCGTCGGTGTGTTAGTGTGTGTATGAATGGGTGAATGAGAAGCATCAATTGTACAGCACTTTGGCACTATATAAATGCCTGCCATTTACCATTTACCTTAGTAATGTGATGTTTACTTCTGTTACTGTCACCTTTCTGTCAGCTTTTACCAGTCTGGCCATTCTCCTCTGACTTCTCATTAACAAGGCATTTGTTTTTTGTTTTTGGTTGCGATTCTCTGCAAACTCTAAACTGTTGTATGTGAAAATCCCAGGAGATCAGTTTCTGAGATACCCAAACCACCCTGTCTGGCACCAACAATCATTCCACGGTCAAGGTGGAGGTGAATTGTACTTGTTGTTCCATATCTTCACAGTATACGATCCTGCGTAGTTACGTAATAACCCACACATTGTAACTCAGTTAACATTAATTCTCAGGGAATAAATCGTGTAATCCCCCCCAACAACACCAGCGAGTCCAGGCTGCTAAAACGGTATATAATCCGCCTTGGCCTTCCTCTTAGCATGAGATTTATTAATATCTATTAATGTTGTGCTAGAAAGCTGCGGTGTATTTTTGAAATAAGTGTAATCTCCCCTTCTTCAAGAGAGAGTTTAAGTGCATTTGAGGATTTAATGCAATGATTTGGAACAGATTAATCTTGTCCTTCGGCTGTTGAGTGCCCTGGTCTCCATTAACATGCCTGCTGGCTCCGACTTAGCTTTTTTTATGAAAAACAAATCCTCTCATGAACAGTTCCTCCTGTAATGAGCTGTTTACCCCAACAGTGCGTATATAAATTATACTGTTTTGGTGTTTTGTGGATTAGACTTTTCGAGGCGAGATGAAATTGTTGAATAGCAACGGATTCGCTTCTAGTGATAATTACAAAAACACTGAGAGAAAAGAGATTTGTCTAACTTTAGGTTGAATACTTGGAAAAAGTTCTCTTTTCTTCAAGATTTTGGCAGGGATTAAAGAAACTAAAAATACATGTTTGAAAAATTCCTGATAATAGAGATTTAATTTGTATTATCTCCTCTGGCAAATTGTTCTTTTGTAGGAGAAGACGGTGGATTTTGGGACTGGGTCTGAAGTAACTGATGTGTGAGGTGTTTGTGTTCCTCGTTCCTTCTCAATGCGTCTCCTCGCTGGCACGGCGTCTCCCTGTTGGGGACAGGAGCGTGAGCGTGGGTGATGTTCCGGGTTGCAGATGTCCCATGTATGAAACCCTGTTCCTGTCGCTGCGGACACACAGAAGCCATGCAAATTCTGCTTCGCCCTTAGCCTCTGCCCGTAGTGTCTCCACCCAACCTTCACCCGCCCAACCTCCACCTGCCTGGCTCTGATGCCCTTCAGCCGTGAGAGCTACCCAGCATCTGATGTCTGTGGGTCATGGACTTCAGACAGTTAGTTGTTGACTGCAAAGGATTTACAACGAAATATTGAATGTGAAGACTTTATGTAGTTTGCCTTAATTCGTCCTATTACTTTTGGTCCCCTGAAATTGGGGGGACTATGTATTATTAAAATGGCTGTAATTCCTACACGGTTCACCCAATACGGATGTTAAACCCCTCAAAGCTGAAAGTCTGCACTGGTTGTTTTATTTCAGCTGTTCGGTATTGCGCAGTGTGTACGCAAGTTCCTCGAAAGAGTACAGTGAAAAGTTAAAACCGAAACCGCTTTTGTACAGTTCGTCAGCCCAGCGCGTTGTTGGCGTCGAGTTGGTGCTGTGCTTGGTGGAAGGCAGACATTTTGGGCGAGGCCTCTGAGTGGTTGTGTCCTCTCAGACTACACGTCATCGTTACAGGAGTCACGCCGCCACCAGGCTCCGCCGCATTCACAGGGAGGCCCTTTTCAACCCGACCAGTGCTGCTTCTTTAAGCCACTTATTCAGCTCTTCCATTCATTTCCAATCCCGTCACTGTCTTCTGTACGTATGAGCAATCCTTACAGGAATAATCTGCCGATTATAATGTTAGCAGCGATGATTAGTGTTATTACGCGTGTGCGCAGACGCGCACGTATTCATCCGCTTTTCATGCCGTCTCCGCTTCAGAACAGATGTGAGCGGTCGGTGAGTTAGCTTCTCATTTGGAGGCACAAAGGCAGCGGACCTGTGCAGGGGTAAATGGGGCTGCGTTAATGTAGAGCTTTTATTCAAAGCGCTTTGCAATGGATTCCTCTCCTTAACACGCACACACCCATGGCGATAAGCTGCCGTAAAAGGTACCGATTAGGGGTTAGGTGCGTTGCTCAGGCGGGGGATCGAACCAGGAACCTTCTGACCGCCAGATGACCGCTCACCACTAAATTACTGCATAGTTTTGTTGAAGCACGCACTGTCCAGCTGTTCCATAGTTTGAGATTGCAGTCTACCTGGCCTCAGCTGCACAAAAGATGCACTCCGGCATTAAGCGAAAGTATGAGTTCTCTACCACGCAGCTAACACCGCAAGAGTGACGGCATTTATCACCATGACTATGTAATTACATTCATATGTACGGGTTTGGTTGTGGTAGGGATATAAATAGTACGCTGATGACCTGGTTATGGTCTGGTGACATGGTGATGATCTGGTAAGGTAATACCTTGGTAATAACATGGTAATTACATGGTAACCACTGTTATCACAGAGCCTGCTACTTATTCCAGCCAATGTGGTGAAAAAATTGTACAACTCACCATGCCATCCTTCCCTCTCTCTCTCTTTCTCTCTCTCTCAGCCCATAGGCTGTGCTGTAAGGCCTTATTCACACCTGCACTTCTCTGCCCTATCACCCCTCATTCCTTGTCCCATTCAGCCCATGTTTTTCGCCTTTCATTTTCCATGTCCATATCTCAAATACAGGCAACCCTTGGTTACCAAATACTGCTTTCAGCTGTAATATCTGCTGGAGAAAACTATATATCAGCAACAGAGCCCCCCTTCCATGGCTTGCTGGTAAATCTTGGAGGTCTGTTTGTCACACCTGCAGCTCTTAACACATTTACTAGCGCTGTAAGTTCTAAATTAAACATGCTCTGTGACTGGGAGTGTAATGTACATCCCTGGTTATTTTCACAGGAGAATGTGTTTCATATTTATTTTACTACAAATATGAAAATGATTTGCATTAGTGAGTTGTACCCAGAGTCCTCCATTTCACTGAATAATTAATAAACAGAATTACAGAATTTTTGTCTCCTGTAATTTTGCATTAGACAGCTTCTTAAAATGAACTAGTGTACAAATTAGGCCATTTGTATAATGTATGCTTATTTCATATTTATATGAATAATTCGCAGCCATTGTGTTTTATGGGGTTCCATTGCTTTCACCATCGTTCTGCAGCATTTGTTCCCTTTCTGTGGCATTCTGCCACTTAGGGCTTCATAATGCAACTTTCTGCAGCATTCCAGAACTTTCTGCAACATTCCTTCTACTGCTGGATTCACATCCAACTGCACTACTCAATATTTTGCAGGTTTCAGCAACACTCCACCACTTTCTGTTACTGTGACCTTTCAAGCACTCTTAGAAATGAGTCTCAACATTTTGTATATGTTCAAAATGACCGTCGCTACACATGAAACACATTGTAATTTTTATATAATTAATAATTATTGAATAATGAGTAATTGAATAATTTTTTGTCATCATGAAAGGCTTTTCTTTAACACCCGTTTCTCATCACGAGTATCGAAAGCCTCCTCTTCGCAGGATAAAATAAAAATACATGAAGCAAATTTACTCACACACACTACCGTCACATGGTGTGCTGAAGAGTCATTTTCCGCTCCACAGCCATTTATCCACTGCAGAGGTCTGTTTGCTGTAGAGAGAATCATTCGCAATTCCATAACAGCTTTCTGAGTTACCCTTTCATGCAGGATGGAGATGTTAAAGTGGTTTTAGGTTGAAGGGTAAACGTGGTTAAAAGGTAAACTGCGGCGGCCATGTTGTGCCTCTGGCTCAGTCAGAAGCATACAGCTTGAGCTGGATGTGTGTCCCGCTCTGCATGTGCTGCTTGGCACAATGTAATAATGAAATATTAAGATTAATTTACATATTCATGCGAGAGCCCGCGGGAGAGGGAACCGTACTGTAGGTGTTTTACTCAATTGAAGGAGAATAATTGGCCGTGAGGGTAAATGCTGGGCTTCCTGTGTGTGTGTGTGTGTGTGTGGGGGGGGGGAGTATTGTGTGTGTGTGTTGGGGGGGGATATTGTGTGTGTGTGTGTGTGTGTGTTGGGGGGGGATATTGTGTGTCTGTGTGTGTATGGTTGGGGGGGGTATTGTGTGTGTGTGTGTGTGTGTGTGCTGGGGGGGATATTGTGTGTGTGTGTGTGTGTGTGTGGGGGGGGGGGGTATTGTGCGTGTGTGTGTGTGTGTGTGTGTGGGGGGGGGTATTGTGTGCGTGTGTGTATGTGTGTTGGGGGGGTGTTGCGTGTGTGTGTTGGGGGGATATTGTGTGTGTGTGGGGGGGGGGGTTGTGTGTGTGTGTGTGGGGGGGGAGTATTGTGTGTGTGTGTTGGGGGGGATATTGTGTGTGTGTGGTGGGGGGGGGGTATTGCGTGTGTGTGTGTGTGTGTGTAGGTTACCAGTTTGAGGCTGCCAGTATGTGGTTGGGTTTGAATTCTGAGAAAAGGATGGACAAAGTGACTGTGGTGCCACCCATTGACTTCCCGTGGGCTTGCAAAAAGCGGCGGAAAATGGAGAAATGCACGAGCCAGTACCTGGTCCGGGTCAAGTGCGTGACGACCCGGTCACTCCACCCTGACTGACTTGCAGTGCCGCAGATTCTTAACACAATATCTTAACAAATTGATGTATGGGGGAACTATGTGTTCTTGTAGGAAAAGCTCTTTTACTTTTGTATTTTGGCCCGCATTGGTACCTTTTGACTGGAACGGGGGGCTGAAATAAATATACTGGGTCCAACCGCACTGGTGCCGGGGAGCAACGTCCCTCAACAAGACCAGGTGAGGTTCAGAAACAGCTCGGTCTTCTTGAGCCCTTGAATTTTGAATTGGTGAGAAATGAATCCATTTTATTCTCACTGATTATTTTCATTATCACCTTTGTGCTTGATGGCTACATAATTATGGGTTTTTTAGAGTGCAGTTTGGTCTGTCATCAAGCGTGGCATTTGCGGTGACGTTTTCATGCGTTTAAAATGGGCTGAAATGGAAATTACAGTGCTCTTGGAAGGATTTCTAATATGGAGTCTTGAGAGCTGAACGGATGTAAAGATCTGAAAAGTTCCTGCTTACGTTCTCAAAGTTGCAGGACAACAAGGTGGTAGTGGAAGGGCGTGGTATGAGAGCCTGTGTATCTGATTTTAAGTGCAGCTCTCAGCCAGTGTTAATTAGATTCCCTCATACTCCAAATCCAGCCCGGAATGATGTTTCTCTGTAGTGATGCTACGTCAAGTTTGGACAGAAATGAACAGAGTGCCATTGAGAGCAATGTGCCTCTAATTCACACAGAGTGTGTGAGCCTGACTGTCTGTGTGTGTGTGTGTGTGTGTGTGTGTGTGTGTGTGACGCTTTGGAGATCATTTCGAGATCCAGATGGCCTGTGGTCCTCGCCTTCCAGTGGGTAGCCAGTCTGTGATCTATCACGCCGTTCCCCTCTGATTGAGATTGGCATGTGCGTTTGACCCCAACGCGGCAGGGTTATTCCATGACGCGCACAAGTTGACATTCGCAATGATCAGCTGAACTGTGCAATTATTGGGGGAAAAAACACAAATCAATGCAATGTATCTCTGAATGAAATGTCAATGGGAAGCTTCATTGTAATTATCGGTTTTCAAAACCGAGAGCATGTGCAGTGGAGAGAGTGATGGGGAAATTAATGATACCTTTTGTAGGGACAACTGCATTTCCTCATACATTCCACAGGAAACTACAGAGACATGTCGGTGGGCGGTGCTGTACGTCTAGTTACGGTAAACCAATACTCTAACACCGGAAATGACCGAAAGTAAAGACCTGCAGTATAAATCTCCCAGGACAGGGCATCGTCCGGTCTCTTTGAGTTTCCTTCTTCGCCGTTCTTCTCCTCAGGCTCTTGACGCCAAACGCTTGACCATGGAGCTCACACACACGGCTTCTGCAGAAGTTCTCCACAGACAAGCCCAGGCCTGTTACGGACAAAGTGGAATCTGATGCACGTGCATTGCTGCGTCAGCTGACCGCCAGAAACGTTTACGAAGCAATAGAAATCATCTTAATGCATTAGCTGTGTATTTTCGTGAATAGGTTCGCTGTCTTTCGCGTAGACTATGTATAGGGTAGAGTAAAGCACACGGACATTCTCTCCCTCTCTCTTTCTCCTCAGTTACTCTGTAATTTTCCGAACCGTAACTCTCACTTAGTCGGTAGTCGTGAATAACACGCTAATAGTTGCTTGTTACGCTTCTTTGGCGAGTGATAGTTTGATAGTTGGTGAGTGATAGTCAAAATGAGTTTATTCCGCCACGCAGATAGGCCAACCAACACACTACCTAAGAGCAAACAGGGGCGACATGGCTCAGGCAGTAAGAGCAGTCGTCTGGCGGTCAGAGGGTTGCCGGTTCGATCCCTCGCCCGGGCTGTGTCGAAGTGTCCCTGACCCCCAAATGCTCCTGACGAGCTGGTCAGCACCTTGCATGGCAGCTAATCGCAGTTAGTGTGTGAGTGTTTGAATGGGTGAATGAGAAGCATCAATTGTACAGCGCTTTGGATAAAGGCCATTTACCATTTACCAAACAAAGAAAAGGACAAGATTTGCAGATCACAAGCCTTCCGAGTAGTGATTAATGAGAAGTGCAATAGTCGGGCCATCACACTCTGGCGACAACACATCACACTGGGCAAAACACCTGTCAGCTTAAAAGCCTTTTTGTTGACAGAGGACACGGGTGCTTATGCACATGTATTACATTAGTCATTTGGCAGATGCTGTTACCCAGAGTACAATAAAGTGCAAAACATAATTAGACAAACTCTTAATACCTTTTATTACTTCTCTCTCCCTTAGACCTCATTTATGTTCTGAATTTGTGTTTAATAAATTATTTTATGAAACCCTTGTCTGTTTTGATGTTGCATGAGAGCAGAGTCAAAGTAGTCTTTCATAGAACTTCAAAGAATGGTTGTATTTAAGATAGTTGCTCCGAAACCTTTGCTCCGCTGGGGCAGACGGTCGCTCCGCTGGGCCAGACGGTCGCTCTGCTAGGCCAGACGGTCGCTCCTCTAGGCCAGACGGTCGGTCCGCTGGGCCAGACGGTCGCTCCTCTAAGGCAGACGGTCGCTCCGCTGGGCCAGACGGTCACTCTGCTGGGCCAGACGGTCGCTCCGCTAGGCCAGACGGTCGCTCCACTAGGCCAGACGGTCGCTCCTCAAGGGCAGACAGTCGCTCCGCTAGGCCAGACCTTCGTTCCGCTAGGCCAGACCTTCGCTCTGCTAGGCCAGACGGTCACTCCTCTAGGGCAGAAGGTCACTCCGCTGGGCCAGACGGTCGCTCCGCTGGGCCAGACGGTCGCTCCGCTGTGCCAGACGGTCGCTCCGCTGGGCCAGACGGTCACTCCGCTGGGCCAGACGGTCCTCTGCTGGCCCAGACGGTCGCTCCACTAGGCCAGACCTTCGCTCCGCTGGGCCAGACCTTCGCTCCGCCGGACTGCCGCCTCTTCCTGTGCAGAGCCTGTGGCATGGCGACGCTCACATTCCAACATGGGAATCTTCTGTTACCTGCAGCATTTGGGAAGTCCTATGTTACCTTGAGCCAGGTAGCAGAAGCTCTCAATAACACTAAGAGCAGTGTTGGGGCGAATTCCTGACGGGACTCTTGAAAATGTGAACCTGCAGGAGGATAAATGGACAAACCCGCATGTATTCTATAAATAGTGTCTTTATCAACTCATAAAAAGCCACATAAACGCTGTCCAGGTCCCCGGTAGTGTTTATGATCAGAGAGGAGAGAGAGGTTTGATTTCATTTGGCTGCAGGCTGGGAGTTATAGGGGCATGATAAATCTGTGTTTGAGGAATGAAATGTGTCTCTTGTCTGTAGAGGCCAGTTGTCAGACGCCGCTTCCAGCTGGTCCTCCTGAGCTCTTCTCCTTTTGCAGGGAGCTGCTCTGTGCTCTTGATTTATTTCTGCAATTTTACACATGATTCCCTCAGATGCCTATGAATAAATTAACAAACAAATGAACAAAGACTTTATTTTCTGTCATAAGCTAAACACCCATCCCCTCATCCCATCCTTCTCCTCTCTGATTCCCATTCCGTTCTTCCACAACTTCCCCATCAGCCATTATATTCCCGTAACCTCACCCCCCCCCCCTCACCTCTACCTTCTTTTCCACAAGTTAACTGTCGTGTCAAAGGATTACCTGCCTCCAGGGTGTGATGGCCTGACTATTGCACTTCTCATTAACCACTACTTGGAATGCTTGTGATTTCCAAATCTTGTCCTTTTCTTTGTTTGCTCTATTTATAAGTCGCGCTGGATAAGAGCGTCTGCTAATTGCCTAAAATGTCAAAGTATTTTCCATCGGGACTGGTGCAGCAGACTGCATCACTCACAGAATCACAACAATAGAAACTAACATTAGAAAATAACGAAGCATTAACAGGGTTATAAATAATATAACAATGTTGTTGGAATTCGGGTGCATGTCTTAAAAACATACTTAACTTTCAGGGTCTGGAAAGGCAGACATCCTGAAACAAACCTGTTTAGGCCTCCATTTGATTTGGGGCATCATCACTCTTCGCAGATTGACCCTGACTCCCTGACGATACGGACTTTGCCGGAAGGCTTCAAGGATCCCGAGCGACCCCGGCAGCGTTGGCGGAGTTTTGTGTGCCGTCGTCGCGGGTTCTTAAAGGTCGCGCCACAGTTCAGTTAGCCGCCGTGAGTGATTGCCGCTCGTATCGGCTGCCGCTCGTCCGTCAGAGAGCGGTGAGAGATTTGTGGCGGGGAGGTGGCAGGCGATGTTTTATTGCGCTCTGTGCATAAGCCCGATGTTCTCTCACCCACCCCCCTCTCAAATCCGGTTTCCTCTGTACGTTTCCCCGTGCCATAAATCACACCAACCCTCACCTTACCGCTGCATGATTTTACACACACGCACACACACACACACGCACGCACGCACGCACGCACGCACACACACACATGCACGCGCACACACTCACACCCACACACACACAGTACTAGGATTGATGGCAGGCTGCCTTGGATTACAGTTCTCTTATAATTGTGTCTGGTTGCAAAAGCTTGCATCCAGGGAAGTACAGTATTACAGTTTTTTTTAAATACATTACTTCACTATTAATGATCAGTTCTGGAAAGTTCTGGCGGAGCATCTCCGTGTTACAGAAGCAGTGCTAATGAATGAATGGGGGGAGCCTGCCTTCTACTCGGACACGCTGCGAGCATCAGACCTGTTACATGCACTTGCCGTTGATTGGCAGAGAAGTGCGGCCACCTGCAGAAATCTTAGCTGGTTGATTGGAGTTTGTTAATTGGAGATTGTTCATATGAGCATGTTAATCAGAGCTCATTAATCAGGATTTGTTGGGGTCCAAAAAATAAATACTTCAATAGGAAAGCTTCAAGTCTTTGATTTAGCCGTAAGATTCAGTCTCTTTTCTTAACTCTTTGTGTGTCAACTCAGGGCTGTACATTACATGGTCGCCATATAGCCATTGCCCTGAATTTTGGCCGTAGTGCCCTTTTTAAGATAACTACGTGTTTGGCATTTGTGACCTGCTAGGCCTGCCATTCCCACACTTTCATGTAATGCTTCTATAAGTAATCAACCATAAGCATTTCGATTTTTCTAGTTGCATAACTATATTTAGTAATGTTGATTAACTGTTTGCTGAGAGGGTAATCGTTTCTTCAATGATCCGTTTAACTATAGATAAGCATTAGCTGTTGAAATTGTACTTCCCTCTAGGGTCTTTCAGTGCACTTATCCCTGGTTATAGGTATGCACTTTGCACTTTGTTGTATGTCGTTCTGGATAAGAGCGTCTGCCAAATGGCATTAATGTAATGTAAATTAGCGAGCTAGCAAACTACTGTGTTAATGTACAGGCATGTATGCAGTTTAGGCCTAAATATTAGGTTAAATATGTCTGCAAATATGCAGCCATCCACATACAATCAGAAAACAGTGCCTGTCGGTTTTGGTTCAATCCGCTTTGCGGGGGTTTGTTCCTTTCTCTTGTGACTTTTTATTATATGAGTGGGATAAGTGCTTTTACAAGGTGCTTTTTGGCCTTGGTGCTCTCATGTCGAAAGTGATTTTGACCACACTGCCTTCAGTTTTGGCCTCCGCGCCCAATTCAATTTTAGATTTGCTGGGGCCAAAATGGCTTTGTCCCGACAATGCTGAAATTCAAGGCCTCTAAAGTGCTGCCTCTCATCTCCTCCCCCTTTCCCCTCGTTAATATAAACCCTGGCCTGAATACCCTGTTCCTGCATTAAGTTGTCTTATCTGTAGCTTTATTTTTCGGGCGCTAATGAGGTCAATTAGCGGCTGCTCATTAGCGCGGAGCTCTCGCACGACCGTGTGTGTATTTCCATCACTGGTGCTGTAAAATGGCTGCCACACATTTTTTTTGGATGAGATTTCCTTCAAACATTGTACCCGTTTGTTCTGCCATAGTTCACCTGTGGCAGACATGCACGTACAGAGCAGCGGATGTGGCTTTGTGTGCTGCTTCTTGGCTGATGCTCGTTTGGACATTTTCCAGCAATTATCCAACCCCCAGCACTCAGAATGTACCCTGGCCATTCTCCCGGAGAACCCAGCACAGTCCTCCAAGGGGGGGGCAGAGGTTCTTCTGAGAATTTGTTTTTCAGAACTCTCCTTTAGCACTTAAGTCCACATTATTGTGAACTCTCACAACACACACACACCATTGATGTTTTGGCTTTGATGTACATATAGTTCAGAGGCTTAGAGCTGTGTTTCATAGAGCCTTCAGAGATATCCATCCCGAAGCAGTTTCAGGCAGCTGACTTTGAGGTCAGTGGAAGATTCTGAACAGTCGTTTACTGCAGGACTTTACCCATATCCCCCTGGCTTCACTCTAGCCCTTATACTTATGCTGAAATAGGACCTCACTCGTTGAATGGAATTGAAAATAATGACAGTTTGAAAAAAAGACATGAAATAAATGCAGGCATTGTGAGTTTTTCCCTCATAGTCATTGTTTGACACAATCATCCTCATAATTTTCAAGGACTCCCAACATCAAAATCCGCACAGATGGTAAAGTGAAAATAACATCCAGGTTCTATAATGGCCATCTCAGTCTCCAAACTTCATTCCCATCAAAAACCAGTGGTCTAAACAGAAGAAGGGGGTCCATAAACACAAACCCAAGGATATCAATGATTCAGAAAAATTCAGCATGAAGGAATGGTAAAAAATCCCTCCAAATGTATTCTCTAACCATATAAAAAATGATAGGAAAAGCCTTATGGCTGTCATCTTTGCCAGTGGTGTTTGCACAAAGTATTCAGCCATACATTGTGCAATATGTAAAAAAAATGTTTACTGGAAAAATGCAAGACTTTGGTTGATTCCGTTGAATCATTTATAAAGCACACTACTCATGTTGGAAAATAAAACGAATGTCAATACTTGTATTCATTTTCAGTTTGCAGTATTTTTGGAACATATTTATCAAGGAAGTCTCTCCATTTCTGAATCCCTGTCTTTGTAGGTATGAAAGGCTTCTGTGCTGTGTTCATAAGAGGCAGAAGTGTGTTGTGTTGGTGTGTAGTGGACTGAGTGGCTTTGTAGAGGAGCCTTACTGGCCCCGCAGTACCACAGAGACTCCCAGCACAGAGTGGTGGGTCACAACAGTTTAACTTCACCACTGTGTCAGCGCGTAGCCTGGGGGCTCTTACCCTACAGATCAATACACATTACGGTCTAAACTCAAATGCGCGCACACACACGCATATACAGTGGTGTGAAAAAGTGTTTGCCCCCTTCCTGATTTCTTATCTGATTTTCACACTGAAATGTTTCAGTTCATCAAACAAATTTTAATATTAGTCAAAGACAACACAAGTAAACACAAAATGCAGTTTTTAAATGAAGGTTTTTATTATTAAGGGAGAAAAAAAATCCAAACCTACAGGGCCCTGTGTGAAAAAGTGATTGCCCCCCCGTTAAAACATAACTTAACTGTGGTTTATCAAACCTGAGTTCAATTTCTCTAGCCACACCCAGGCCTAATTACTGCCACACCTGTTCTCAATCAAGAAATCACTTAAATAGGACCTGCCTGACAAAGTGAAGTAGACCAAATGATCCTCAAAAGCTAGACATTATGCCGAGATCTAAAGAAATTCAGGAACAAATGAGAAAGAAAGTAATTGAGATCTATCAGTCTGGAAAACGTTATAAAGCCATTTCTAAAGCTTTGGGACTCCAGCGAACCACAGTGAGAGCCATTATCCACAAATGGCGAAAACATGGAACAGTAGTGAACCTTCCCAGGAGTGGCCGGCCGACCAAAATTAGAGGTCACAAAAGACCCCACAACAACATCCAAAGAACTGCAGGCCTCACTTGCCTCAGATAAGGTCAGTGTTCATGACTCCACCATAAGAAACAGACTGGGCAAAAATGGCCTGCATGGCAGAGTTCCAAGACGAAAACCACTGCTGAGCAAGAAGAACATTAAGGCTTGTCTCAATTTTGCCTGAAAACATCTTGATGATCCCCAAGACTTTTGGGAAAATACTCTGTGGTCTGACGAGACAAAAGTTGAACTTTTTGTGTGTGTCCCATTACATCTGGTGTAAAAGCATTTCAGAAAAAGAACATCATACCAACAGTAAAATATGGTGGTGGTAGTGTGATGGTCTGGGGCTGTTTTGCTGCTTCAGAACCTGGAAGACTTGCTGTGATAAATGGAACCATGAATTCTGCTGTCTACCAAAAAATCCTGAAGGAGAATGTCCGGCCATCTGTTCGTGACCTCAAGCTGAAACGAACTTGGGTTCTGCAGCAGGACAATGATCCAAAACACACCAGCAAGTCCACCTCTGACTGGCTGAAGAAAAACAAAATTAAGACTTTGGAGTGGCCTAGTCAAAGTCCTGACCTGAATCCTATTGAGATGCTGTGGCATGACCTTAAAAAGGCGGTTCATGCTCGAAAACCCTCCAATGTGGCTGAATTACAACAATTCTGCAAAGATGAGTGGGCCAGAATTCCTCCACAGCGCTGTAAGAGACTCATTGCAAGTTATCGCAAACGCTTGATTGCAGTTGTTGCTGCTAAGGGTGGCTCAACCAGTTATTAGGTTTAGGGGGCAATCACTTTTTCACACAGGGCCATGTAGGTTTGGATTTTTTTTCTCCCTTAATAATAAAAACCTTCATTTAAAAACTGCATTTTGTGTTTACTTGTGTTGTCTTTGACTAATATTTAAATTTGTTTGATGATCTGAAACGTTTAAGTGTGACAAACGTGCAAAAAAAAAAAAAAAAAGAAATCAGGAAGGGGGCAAACACTTTTTCACACCACTGTATACATTAGGTATACAGGTAGGTATTTATTACACTTCTACTGCTGTAGCCTATCCACTTACAGTTATGATGTGTTGTGTGTTCAGAGATGCTCTTCTGCATACCACTCGTAATGTGTGGTTATTTGCGTTACTGTCACCTTCCTGTCAGCTTTGACCAGTCTGGCCATTCTCCTCTGATGTCTCTCATTAACAATTTACATTAACATTTCTGTCTGTTGCTCACTGGATTTGTTTTGTTTTTTGCACCATTCTTTGCAAACTCTAGAGTGTATAGTGTGCATGAAAATCCCAGTTGATCAGTAGTTTCTGAGATACTCAAACCACCAGCAAACATTCCATGGTCAAAGTCACTTAGATCACATTTTTTCCCAATTCTGACGGTTGATGTGAACATTAACTGAAGCTCATGACCCGTATCTACAGGATTGTATGCATTGCACTGCTGCCACACAATTGGCTGATTAGATCGCATGAATGATGTAGGCATGATAAAGTAAAAAAAAGTTCCTAATAAAGTGCTCTGTGAGTGTATATAATTATGTAGTCAAATGCAACTTTATCTCTGAAAGGAGCTGGTTCAATAAAAGTTCAAATACAGGCTTAGTTTTTATCTTGCTCTCCTTTTTCCAACTCCTTTTTATTCATACTCTCCATTTCTTTTTTTTGTGTTTTGTCTTTCCCTCATCCTCTGTTAATTCTCTTGCATTTTCTCGGTCGCTCTGTCCTCTTTCTCAGTTTCTCTCCCGCTTCATTTCCCCCTCTCTTTCATCCTCCCCGCTGCCCTCCCTCTCCCTGTGACTCTGTTGGTGAACTGACTCAGGTTTTGCTGCAGCTGTGTGTTGGGGGTTGAATGATGTAAGTGACAGATGCCTTTGCTTAATAGCAGATTTCTCCTCGTTCATTTGTCACAATCACTCCCCCAAAGGGGGCTGTTTTGCGCCCAATTTACTACCCGGGAGTCGTGACATGGCCATTGATACAATGCAATGGGGGTGGGGGCGGGCGGGTTCGGAGCGGGGAATGTTTGGGCGGAGCTGTAAAATGGACAGTTTCACGGCGGATTGTGTTGAATGTTGGTGTGAATGGTGAATGTTGACGGCTAGTGTGGCTTGTCAATGTGGATGAAGAGCGTAGACGGTCATTTTGAGCGGTTTCGTGCTAATTGTTAGCGTAGATGGTGAGAATTGAATGTTAGTTTGGATAGTGATCTTGATGGCGAGTGCAAATTGTCAACCTGTGTTCTCACTATGAACGATTTAGTTCGCCAGTTGCTGGAAGTCCCTGGATTGAACGATGAAAGTTGGCCGAAAAAATATGCCCATGGCAACACTCGTCAACAGCCAATCAGAATCTCGGGTTTCATATTTGTCCAACTGATGATACCATGTTGTAAATAATTGTTCCAGCTAGTTTCGGTGCAGAAAAATTGAGGAACAGCTTGTGATTATAGTAGAATCCAACCGGGTTTTATAAAACGTTTTTACAAAAAAAGAGTACAGGGTGAAGTGGCTTAAACATTATTCTTATATTATGCAATGACCGTTACAAGTTTAATATCTTGTTATTAATGGCCCATAGCTTGAAAAAATGGACTAGCAATACTAACGTTAGCTAGTATAATTGTACATGATAACTACATATTGTCATTCTATAATGATCAGTGTCATAACAGAAGGGGCAGATATAGCATTTATTTGTGGCAGATATTTCGACCCCAATACTCGTAAGCTACTGAGTTTTATACGACACTAGATGTCTATGGCTAGTGATAGGATGATGATAGGAAGCTGGTAAGATGGCAATCGAGAAAGATATATCACTAACTAGCAAAAGCAAATAATAATTCAGTCTCATTGCACAACCACAGGAACTTAAAACAATAACTTATATAGTAAATGTTTATATTGTGTATTGCCGTTCTTCAGTTCAATAGAAAATGTGTATACTAAAACTCCTGAGTGGTTGAGTGCCCTCTGGAAGGCCCTATACTACTGCAAGACCATTTTTGTGAGATAACATGAAACAGGGAATAAGGTGAGTATTTTTATTCTTTATATTTAAGGTGAGTAAGTATTATATACTCCAGGTAAACAACAATTAACAGGTATGGGAGCCTTCAGATTTCAATGATGAAAGAGAACATTCAAGCAACAAATTAATTTGTTTTTCAAATTAATTCAAGTTTTCAAAGTTTTCTTCCCTGTTTGCCACGAGCATACCATCTGTTTGCTTTAATGTTGTCATATTTAATAAGCAATTTGATTTTCCTTGCACTGTTTTCTTTAACTGTGTAAATGGGGCTTCTGATTATTCAGTTATTAAAATGGAACCAAGTGAAATTCATTCTGGGGGCCTAAAATTCTTCACAAGCAGTGCTCCCTTTCTTGGCCAGGAGAAAGTGGGGAAAGCAATTACTCTTTAGAAAATGGCTTTCAAGATTTCGTTTATAAATACACATGCTATCTGAGGTGGAAATTGGATTAAGTTTTCCAGTCTAATACTCTCCTCTTTATAGCATGTAAATGTAAGGTTTGAAAGCCTACAACTTTGTATACACATTGTGCATTAAAAAATAACCATCTAGTTGGAAAGAAAACCATTACTGACGCTTAACAGAGTATTAAAAACAACCTATTACTTCTTCAAAAATCCATGTTGCAGATTTTTGTATGTATGGGATAAAGATGGCAGCTTGGTTTAGCAGGTTGAGAAGCTTCACACAGCAGTAATATTTATTGTTTATTTTGATAAGATGCTGCAACTATTCACAAAGTACAGCAAACGATTAAATTACATGCTCCATAAAATACCTCCAAACATACAGGCATACATGCATAAATAGTGTACCTTGTTGCCTTTCTTTGTGCATTTATCAATGATGAACAGCCATCAATAATATAATACAATGTCCTGTGCATTTAAAAGCCCATTAATGATTTGTATCCATTTTATTAATGGTTACAGAAAAGACTGAGGGATAATGAAAAGCGGGGGCTGGCAGATTTGAGTCCGGGTGGCGTGTTTGATTAGTATTTTCTCCTGTTCCCACTCATGGGTTAGTGCCCTCCAGACAGAATCTTTGTATAATTTAGTTAGAGGCCTTGCTGGCTGGTCTAAAAACTAATGTGTCTAATTACAACCTGATTCACCAGAAAAATCCATTATCAGCCCTTTGACGTTTCTGATTTATTAAATAGATACCGCTCTTAATATGCTCTTCCAGGCACTTGTCAGTGTGCCTGCTTAAAGGGAAAAGTTGCGGTGCTGATGTCTAGTCAAGCCTGTAATGTGTTTGTACCGTCGCTTTTGGTCTACATGCATGATTCATGATCTGTCGATATGGCATATTGAAGCATGAGATATTTCACTGCTTATTAAAGTGTAATTCCTTTGTTGGGTTTTGTGAGTGAAATAGAGAGAGAGGTTGTGTGTGTGTGTTTTGGCTAGTGAGGCAATCCACTGAGGGTATATTCCCTTCTCTTTATCTGGCCGCACACACACACACACCCATACACACACACATGCGCACATGCACACACACACACACACACACACACACACACACACACACACACCCATACACACACACACATGCGCACATGCACACACACACACGCACACACACACACACACACACACACACACACACACACACACAGAGGTATAGGCACCTATTGGGCAGATGAGAACACGTCCCTGCATTGCAGCTCCTGGAGAGCCAGTGTGCACACTGTGCTACAGCCAATTAACCTGGTTTAATTGGCTCAATTAGTATATTAGCGATGTTTAATCTGACACTGATGCATTTCCCGCAATGCATAGCAGAAACTTACTGTATTAGAGAGCAGTGTACCATCGAGCACATATGCAATCTACAGTGATGTCATGATAATGTGAAAAATAGGAACTTTAGCATCCTTAAGGGCACCGACTGGATCACAAATGGGCAGCACTTGTGTGTTCAACCAAATGCACACCTCCAATCGACAGACTGCCACACACACCAACACACACATATGCACATAGTCTCGCTCTCATACACCGTCTCGTTCTCACACGCACACCCACTTTCACGCACAAACACACACACCACACACTCCATCTCTCTGTCTCTCTCACTTTCACACACATACACACTTCACAGACTGTCTCTCTCTGTCTCCCACACTCACTTTCTAACACACACACACACACACACACACACACCACACACTCCATCTCTCTGTCTCTCTCACTTTCACACACATACATACTTCACAGACTGTCTCTCTCTCTCTCTCTCCCACACTCACTTTCTCACACACACACAAACACCACACACTCCCTCTCTGTCTCTCTCACTTTCACACACATACACACACACACATCACAGACTGTCTGTCTCTCTCTCTCACACACACAAACACAGTGACACACAGAGCTGTGAGGCTTGTTGGTCTGGCTAATTTCTCCTTTGCTGTCAGTGTGAAATGTTCCTTTCTGTTGGATTCATGATGTACCTGTGAGAGCTGGAGTTGTTTGTGTGGAGCCAGTTCCGTGGCACATCCCGTATTTCTGCAGTATCATCAAGCGTCTGACAGGGCCATTGATTTTCCTCTTATTTTTTTGGTGCAGGTGGGGCGTATGTGTAAGTTTGAGGAGACAACAGAGGGAGGCTGTGGGAGGGGCTTGTGTTAGAGGATTGCTTCTCCTGAAGGTATTTAATTGCAAGGATAGCAAGCTGGCAGACAGCAGGGGCACACTCCAAACAGGCTGATCTGAGGTCTGTCTGGTTGTTTTTGCATGGAAGATGGACAGATAAGCAGGAATGCCATGGAGCTTCTAGCATGTGTAACGTGTGAGGAGGCCATTTTAGAGGCCATTTTAGCTCACCCACACTCATCATTTACATTACATTACATTACATTAATGGCATTTCGCAGACGCTCTTATCCAGAGCGACGTACAACAAAGTGCATACCCATAACCAGGGATAAGTGCGCTGAAAGACCCTAGAGGGAAGTACAATTTCAACTGCTACCTGAACAACAAAGATAAGGACCAGGGCCTATTTGAAATATATATTTTAAAAAACAAATAAACAAACAAACAACAAAGCAAAAGTTACCAAACTTAACTATCCAAACACTGCTTACCTAGCCAACTAAAAATACCGATACACAAAGTAAATCACAAAGACAACAATTAAGGTTTACAGGGAGGTAGGGAGGGACGGGGAGAGGTGCTGCTTGAAGAGGTGCGTCTTCAGTTTGCCCTCGAAGGTGGAGAGATTCTACAGTTCTGACCTCAACGGGGAGTTCGTTCCACCACCGTGGAGCCAGAACGGACAGTAGTCGTGAGCGTGTGGTGGAGGTTTGGAGAGGGGGGGGTGCCAAGCGGCCAGTGGAGGCTGAACGAAGAGGTCTGGCAGGGGTGTAGGGTCTAATGATTTTTTGTAGGTAAGCTGGGGAAGACCCCTTAACTGCTTGGAAGACTAGCACCAATGTTTACCAGCAGAATTGAGCAGGGATATCCAAACTGTGGCGCCTGGGGGGAACTTCACCCGCAAAAAGGGTGGCAGTTAAAAAAGAAGCCATCTGATGCAAAAGAGAAGGATCACTCAAATGGTCGGATGAGAGAGTACTCGGCACTGCATCGTGTGTGGCCCCTTTCTTCAAATCATGGTCCTCTACGGTCCAGAACTGCCGGTTTTCCACCCTTCCTTTGCCTGGGAGTCTGGTGTGAAGACAGTCTGGCCTATTATTAATGCTAAATGTTCAGTTAGTTATCTGGGAGGAAAGAAACGCACGGCTGGATTTGGATTTGAAGGCCGGATTTGACTATCCCTGTATGGGCTTGTTCACCCACACAGTCTCTGCCTACACTACACGACCTGACAAGCCGCTCCACACATCGACAGCTCTGCGGTTAAAAAAACCGAAAAGGAAGATGCGTTCGCTCACGCTCCAGTCCATTTTTGTAATGTTTTGGCTGTGCAATTTGGTTTGAAGGTGATGGGTTTTTTCCCGGAGCCTTGCTCTTTATTGATTGGGCCCTTGCGTCAGACTCCTCATCTGTCACGCACCCTTCAGCTGCTTCCCCACCGCTCATTTGCACCATGTCACAAAATGGCCGCTACTTCACACCGAGGCTTCCGTCTGTTATTTTTTTTACATTTTTTTATTTTTTTTAACCGTGTGTCTGCTTTGATTAGCGGTGGGCTCTTTTGCGGTGCCGCTGGTTTGTTCTGGATCTGTCAGACGCAGAGGGGGATTAAAATGAGTTTTTTAAACATGACAGGAGGGTAGAAAGCAAGCGGATGGCGGATTGAAAAGGGGAGAGGGGGGTGTCGGTTGGAGGACGCTGACAGGAATCGCGTTTATTTATGCGTCTCTGTGTTTATGTTCACAGTAATTGGGTCAGGATTCATCTGAGAGACAGGAGATCTGACACATTTGTGTTTACTGATGTGCCTCTCTTCTGTGGCCGATCAGTCTTATGTCCCATTTAATATTATGCAACATGACTGGATTTATAAAACGAGTAGTATAATGTATTTATAGATTTCTTTTACATTTAGCCTCTAGTGTAGCGGTGTTGACTGGGTATGAGTCTGCCGTGCTGCATGGGTTTCCTCCAAGCACATGATACTAGTTAATGAAATGATATTAAGCCTTGATAATAATTTAGTTCTGTGTGGAACATGCGACAGACACACACACATGCATACATACACAGGCACACACACACACACACACACACTCACACAGAGTGCTGAAGAAGTCTGTTTGTTCTCCCTGCTGGTCTGGTAAATATGTATGATTCCATAGAGGAGTTTCTGCTCTGGTCCTGCCTGAGGTTATTCCACCATGCTAATGAGCAGAGGAGAGAGACACACGCATTTGATTCTGTGCACTCACACTGAATACACACATTCTGCGTACAGGCACACACATGCACCCACACACACAGTCACACATTATGTGCGCGCACACACGCATTGAATACACTGCATACTGCATACGGGCACACACACACACGCACGCAGACACACAACCACGCACATTATGTGCGCACACACACTCTCAATACACTCATTCTGTACATTTGCACCAAATACACACATTCTGCATACAGACACACACATATATGCACGCAGACACACAATCGCGCACATTATGTGCGCACACACACTCTCAATACACTCATTATGTACACACACTCACGCTCAGTCACCGATCTTTACTCTGCATGTAACCCCACACCCTTGTTCTCTCTCCTCTCGGTGCTGTAATGTTTTTTGCCGCCGGCTCTCCTTCCTGAGGTGAAAACATGAGGGAGTGTGGTGGGGATGGGGGCTGGGGTAGCGGCCCTGCACCCTGCACCCTGCACCCTGCCTTCTCCTTCAAAGGGAGGTCTTCCAAGAGCGGCAGACCCTGGCCTCCCAGCCGAGCACCGCGGCCCACGGAGTTTGCGCCCGTTCGAGGGCGCCGCTCCTTTTAATGTCAAGACGGACGGCCGTCACATCGAGTCCCCCGCCGACCGTCCCCCGTGTTCAACTTCATATCTCGGTGCGCCTTCCGTTCTGTCGGAAGTAAAAACAAAACTTTCAAAAGATCGTCAACCGAGGAAGGGAGAAATAACCTGGTCCTCCCAGCCTCGACTATCAGATCTCTACAGGCTGCTCCTGCTCTCCTACGGTCAGTCAGAAGACAGGCCAGTCGTTACTCTGAACTCCTCACCGCCCCCCCCTGCCCCTCCTTTCTGCTGCTTTAGGTTCCACTATTTACCACAGGCCCGTCATTTCCCCAGCCATATCCATCATAAGCTAATGGCAAGGAATCAGTTTGCACAAGACAAATTGCAGTGTTTGCATTGCTCTTTCTATAATGCATGCATGCCCACAGCTGCGTCTTTGGAGTCTCCGCTGTTTCCATGTCCCGAGCCTCTATATAAAAGACAAATTTATGTCTCATGGAAATGTGATGGGCAATAAAGTTTTGTGCAACTGAATTTGAATTATGAGAGCCGGTTATTATCTCCGTCACGGTTCAAACTTGGCTCTGGGCCAGTTCCCATAAACAAAGAGTTGGGCGAGAGGTAGGATGTCTGTAAGGCAGAGGTGTGAGGGGCCCTGCTGATAACAGGGCCTCCTGCTGAGACTCTCTCCACACACTTCTGCCTCCAGGGAAAACTACACACACTTACTGAAACCTCAGTCCTCAATCCTCCACCAGCCTCTCACCAAATGCAGTGTGCATCACCCGAAGTTTGGGGGGAAAAAGAGCTAATCTTGGCTGTATCAATGGTAGCAATGGTAGTCAATATAAAGAATTAGCACACGACTAGTTACATTTCTCAAGTTCATCGAGCTAAGATACAATGGGATCCTGAAGTCCGAGGCCACAGCCAAGTGCGGTTTGTACTAGCCCACCGAAATACTGTAGCCCCATTTACCATATGTCTAAGGAGATGCTTGGAGCATTATCGAAATGTATATTCCATTAATAAGCGACTTTGTCACAACGTAATTAAATTTTTTTATTGGAAAAAGGGAGCCGTAATATCCACATTTTCGTTATTGCAGGGTTATACCTTAAATTCTTATTTTTAAAATGTAAAAGAATGAGCTGTAGGAGTAGAGATTGCTGATCCCTCGGTCTATTGTGGATTGGAACAACCATATCGTATACTCTCTGCAGGCTTACTGAGGCCTCATCCCTCTGCTAGCCTCTTGCACCTACATGCTCAGTGAAACCTCATCCCTCTCCGAGCCTCTTCTATACTCTAGCTATGGACATGACTGCACACCTTTCCTGAGCTTCCTCTCAAGGGTCTCGTCTTCATGAGTAGTGCCTGGTGGGGGATGTAACCTTCGTTGTTGCTGGGCTGGTAAAGGCTCTCACCACTCGACGCTGGCTGGGTCCTGCTGAGAGGTCAGAGGTTCAAGCCTCAGCTTTGGCTTTGCCACCAGCAGGAACCCACAGGGGCGGGACACAGCCGTGGTGATATACACTCAGTGAGCACTGTAGAGTTAGGTATTTACTAGACTTGTTTCTTAGACTTCTACTGCTGTAGCCTATCCACTGAGAGTTATGATGTGCTGTGTGTTCAGAGATGCTCTTCTACATACCACTGTTGTAATGTGTTTTGCGTTATTGTCACCTTCCTGTCAGCTTTGACCAGCCTGGTCATTCCTGTGAAGACCATATTAAAGGTTGGAACTTAAAATTGCCACTGTATATTTCCAACCTGAACCCGATGCAAATAGCCACATTTTTGAACATCAGGGACCTCAGACAGCAACCTCTGCTCTGCTGGTCTCTGGCTCGGTGGTGTGTGCGACCTCCTGGCGCCGAGCCCGGGGGTGCTCCTGCCGCGACCGCAGGCCGCTCCGCGTCTCTGCCTGGCCGTGCCGCTTTCCCAGCCTGCATCTGCTGTCTGTCATGTGCCCACTCACTCTGACTGAGCTTTTCACAGCCTCAGCACTGACACCAGTCACCACAGCGCAACACCGCTCCCCGTCCTCAACGGAAACAACATCACGTCTGGCAGGAAGACGCCTTCACTTAGTGTTCTTTAGTGTCGAAATCGTTCTCCTCGTCCAGCCCGGAACTGGGAAAGTGCGCTTTCACCGAACCCTGTGTGGGGAGTCGGTGGGGCTGAAGGGTGTGTCGGGGGGGCTGGAGAGAGAGTCGGGGGGGCTGAATGGTGTGTCGGGGGGGCTGGAGAGAGAGTCGGGGGCTGGAGAGAGTCGGGGGGCTGGAGAGAGAGTTGGGGGCTGGAGAGAGAGTCGGGGGTGGAGAGAGTCAGGGGGCTGGAGAGAGAGTCGGGGGCTGAGCTGAAGAGTGAGTCGGGCCAGGGATGTGGGAAGACCGGTGGCCACGTAGTACCTCTGCGTTTAAACGAAAACATTGCCTGCAACACAATCCTGTGCCTTTGTCTCGAGGAGGCATCGGGGGCACAGTGAAAGAAAATAACTACAGCAGTGGCTCTGAAATCAGTGACCCATCATGCTTATAGGACACATACATTACATTGCATTCATTTAGCAGATGCTCTGAACCAGAGAGACTTAGAGGGCAAGATAACTTGTATTCACCTGATTAATATGAGTAATAGTGACAATATTCCCAGACCACTGAGGCTATATAACACTAATGCTGATTAACCGTGCGGAGCAAGAACCAAAGTACACATTCTGAATACATGCCGGTTGCATCCATAACAAGCCTGAAGAAGAAAAGCCATTACAAATGGCATAACCTGAACGAGTACAAAAGGTGGGGAGTGTTAGGCAGTGGATATATGTTGGGGGAATCCAGATCTGAAGAGGAGGGTCTTCTAACTTCTGAAGATGGCGAATGATTCTGCTGTCCTCTGTGGGAAGTTTGTTTCACCACTAGGTTGTGGAGTGGAAAGATCTGAGAGGGGTGTAGGGATTGAACATTGATTGTAAGTATGATGGGCTAGTGCAAAGGCACAGCAGAACTGTCATACCATTGCTCAGATAACTCTGGTAGAGACACTTGCTTTCTCTTTGAAAGGTCTGTAACTATTCAATAGTTTTTTACATTAATGGCATTTGGCAGACGTTCTTATACAGAGCGACATACAGTTTATTAGACTTAGCAGGAGACAGTCCCCCCTGGAGCAATGCAGGGTTAAGGGCCTTGCTCAAGGTCCCAACGGCTGTGTGGATCTTATTGTGGCTACACCGGGAATCGAACCACCGACCTTGCGGGTCCCAGTCATGTACCTTAACCACTACGCTACAGGCCGCCCCTAGGTTTTCATTAGGATTAAGGTTGTGAAAAATGTTGGCCTTTGTACATTATCCGCCACATATGGGGCAGCGTGTAGCCTAGTGGCTGAAGTACATGAGAAGACCCAGACCCAGAAGGTTGGTGGTTTCAGCCCTGGTGTAACCATAATAAAATCTGCACAGCTGAGCGAGGCCTTTAACCCTGCATTGCTCCAGAGAGGATTGTCCCCTGCTTAGCTTGATCAACTGTAAGTTACTTTGGATAAAAGCATCAGCTAAGTAACATATTATTATATAATATAGCAAATGAAATGATTGTAGTGTGATAAAGTGCATTCAGGCATTGCGCTTCCTCTTGGTTCTGTCCCTGTAGGGGTGTTTCCCGGCTTTGAGGTGCGCTTTCAGACGCTACCGTTCTGACTGAACTTAAATATAGAAGGAACAGCTTGTGAATGTGGAGGAGGTTCTACCCGGCAAAGCAGTCTGGAGCCATCAAGCATATCGCTATATAGTCTACGATTATCCACTTAAGTCTCAAACACTCAGCCATCTCTGCTGCCCGCATAATTTCAGCGAACGTATAAGGACAATGGAGGTTATGAGTACGAGCACCAACTCATCGCCACTGATCGGCATAGTACTCCGTTACACAATAGTGACTGGGAGTGGGTGATAAGCAACTATTCCAAACAAGGAGACTTGATTAACACTACAATAGACCAATTGATTGGCAGGCTGATTGATTTAGGGCGGCCAGACACTAGATTTTTCAAAATCATTATTTTTAATATACATTTCTGTTTCCCGCCTCAGAAAACGATGTCTGAAGAAAAAGTATTGAATACAGTGTATTTAAAGCCATTCGGTCCTGATAAGGTCATTCACTTGACTTTACTTTCAATAAACTTTGTCAACTCTTCATCAGGATCGGATCTGTGTTTTCACCGTGCTGCAGCCTAATACACTTTCGTGAAATGAGCACTGATGACACTGACAGGGAGACACACGGGCCAGTGCTTCAGGGCAGCGCTTTACATTAATTTACATTACAGTACATTAATTTAGCCGAGGCTCTCTTCCAGAGTGCCTTACAGTGAATGCTAACAGAAGCAAATCCTGTAAACATGCGAGGCCCGGCTAACATTCACAGACCGTTGAGTGTAAGCGCAGCATCAATTTAGTAGGCTCTTCTTTGTGCTTTTTCCAGAGGATGTAGATCTGCTTTTTGTAGGGAACTACAGAAATTCCCCATCTAGCATCCAATAACCCTATGGTGTCAACTCCTTGGCCACTACAGCATCTCTCATGACTGTAATATAACACATTGTTGGACGACCGATAATTCCTCTGTGTACATTACAAGATACCAAATTTACGAAGAAATATTAGACATTCTCTTTGCAGGTGGTCTGTCCCTTTGGGGGAGATTAACAGTACTTATATATATATGGTTTTGAAATTCGAGGGTGAATGTGAGTTGTATGTCTGCATGCGGAACGCTGGGCGTGTGCATGTTGTGCTCTACCTCTCCAGAGCGGAGCTGCTGACTCACCTCCAGCTGCAGGAACAGGAAGTAATTAAGATTATGCATATCCCCCCGATGAGACCTATTTTGGGCAGGAGCCAAGCCGGTTACCCGAGAAGAGGGGTGGTTTTGGGCAGGCTCTAAAGAGTTTATCTGTGGATAATTTGCAGCGTGGATTTTTTTCCACGCATAATCTTCCCAGCGCCTTACCGGTGACCCCGCTTACTGGGGAATCCCTGGGCTGGCTGGCTGTTGTCCCCCCAGGACAAAAACCTTCCTAAAGTGTTCCATCTGTGGCTTGTGCAGATTCTCTAAGCGGCGGAGAGATGGACTGGCACAGGTTGTGTTTTTCGAGCCGGTGACAAGGCGAGCCCTGTTAAACAGCCATGTTAATGTGCAAAATGCTTCCTGCATATTTGTACTGGGAATTCTAAAAAAAAAAATTTTTTTAAACAGTGCATGCATATTGCCCTTTTTTAAATTTTAATAAATTTATTTTCGGATTTTTCCCTTTTTCTCCCAATTTTGTAGCCAACGGCCCCCCGTCTGATTCAATTAGAGCCAGTATTAGGTACACCGCCCTCGGCAGCCCAAAGGAGAGCAACATGCCTTCTTCAAGCCGTCTCGTCTCATACTTGAGACCGTGATTCCGAGGCGCCCAAGATGCTTCATTGTGCAGCAATCTACTAACCCTGCCAAGTCCCTCCCTCTGGAGCAGCAAGCCAATTATGCTGCTCCACGTGAGCCGGCCAAACTTGGCTTTTGGCTGGACCGGGAATCGAACCCCAGTCCCCAGTGTGCAACTGCAG
Organism: Conger conger; assembly: GCF_963514075.1. Taxonomy (NCBI): domain Eukaryota; kingdom Metazoa; phylum Chordata; class Actinopteri; order Anguilliformes; family Congridae; genus Conger; species Conger conger. The sequence continues at coordinate 25,027,356 of NC_083775.1, forward strand.
TAAACTGCAACCGCAAGTCTGCTGCATCTTAGCCTGTTGCGCCACCGCGGCCCAAACTACATATTGACCTGCATATTATTCTGTCAGAAGAGATGCCCCTGCACAGTACCAGTATATCTGGACATAGTCACAATTTTTGATGTATCTTGATTTTTTGCATCCTTATACAATTACATAATTAATGGTGTCTATAGAGCACAAAGCCATGATTAGAATGAAAATGTACATCTCGATGTAAGGCCTTAATAAACGTAAGGGAAGGAATGTTAAAGTGCACCAGTGGAGTTGGCGGAGCTTTTCTTATCCCCATGTGATCAGTTGGCCTTTCATCTTCACACAATGGCGCTGTTCCATTCTAGCCAGCTATGGAGTCCACACTTAGCTTAATGGCTCTCAATTAGCCCATCAGCTCTCCCTTCTATCAGTGCAATTAGCCTGACTGTGAGAGCAGAATGCCCACGTCACCGCGGCGATAGGCTGCGATCACAGAACACGTGAGAGACCGCGGGGGGCGGGGAGGGAGTGCCGTGTGTGGGCTAATCTCTGTGAGTTTAAGTCGACGTGTGATCTGTAAAAACGAGCAGCGCGTCGCCGTCGCGGGCTAGGTCAGCTGTACTCCAGTGCGGTTCAGTGACTCTTCACACACTTTATGATTGGCCCGTCTCTCTTTTATTATTAATAACCTCCATGTGTGCAGGGTAGGTTGTCTGAGCACACATGCTCTTTTACGGCAAGGTGGCATAACCTGCATGTCTGTGGACTGCGGGAGGAAATGCAGGCACACAGAAAGCACCTGGCCAGGATTCCAACCTGGGACCTTCTTTCTGTGAGGCACCACTGTGCCACCACCCAAGGAGCGGAGATCCTGATTGAGGATTATTACTGAAAGCTCTAGCCTGCCACTTCCCTCAAAATGTGTCTTTAGCCAGAATGCTAAGGCTAATTACCTTGACCACCGTGTGGCTTGTTTGTTGCTGTGAGATTGTAAGAGCAGAGGCACAGCTGTAGTGCATGAGTGCGGTGGGGAACCAGGATTTTGTAAGGGGGACTCAACCAGAGCTTAGCCTTCACATAACATGGTGTTTCTTTGGGCTTCTTTTTCTAAGCTAGAGAGAGGTGAATATGAATGTTTTTCATGTATTTTTATCATGTGCTTAGATAACCACTCAGCAGTGGTTTAAAGTGCAGCTTTTTAGTTTTTTTACTCTAAAAACACACTGTGATTTTAATTAAGTAATTTAGACATAAATATTTGATTTTCCTTGGTGCCCGGAGCTCAATTTTGAGTTTGAAAACGGTGCTATTTATGTAGCATTTTGTTATTGTAAAAGAGCCTGAAAGAAAGCAAATATAGGCTTCCAGTATAGGAAGTGTGAGGCACAAGAACGGGGTGGCCAGGGGATATTAGGCTTTTTCACCACCACTGCATGCTTTAGGGAACTTTCCTATTTTCCCCTACGTGCTTCCAATCTCAGCTTAAGCCCAGGAAAGATTTCCCTTCGTATATAAATTGCATGATTTGCGCCTTTTTGCTGATGTATCCATACACTTAATGTGCAGGTGTGCTTGCAGGTTTTCGCCATTAGATGCTAATGAGTCTCGACAGTGGCGAGCTAGGGACTGGGGCAGTGCATAGGCCTGTTTTTAATGCACTGGTGATCAGTGTCTCTGGCAGGTGAAGATTGATTGGCAGAGATGGTGACGCAGGCAGGCAGGCTCATGACATTTTGAAGTGTGTGAGTGTGTGTCTTTGAGGTCCGTAAGTATTTGGACAGTGGTACAATGTCTGTTCTTTTAGCTCTGTGCTCTAACACATTGGATTTGAAACCATTAATATGAGACTAAAGTGCAGACTGTCACATTTAATTTGAGGGTGTTTAATATTTACATCCATATCGAGTGATCCGTGTAGGAATTGCGTCCCTTTTAATACAGTCCCTCCATTTTAGGAAATGAAAAGTAACTGGACAGTCGGTTTCTCAGCCATTTCTAAGTAGTCAGGTGTATTTGATAGGTTCCTTAATGCACCTATGAGAGAGCTTTCAGTATCTGGTCTTGATTCTAGGCTTTTGATTGCCTTTGGAGTATGTTATTGGTGTTTGTCACATGAGCACCAGAGCTGTGCCACTGGCAGACATGGAAGCCACTATGCGACAGAGAAATAAGAAAAAGGTCAGAGTCGTAGGCCAAACAATAGGCTTGCCAAAAATAAACTGTTTGGAACATAGACTCTTGTGAAAGAACACTGAAGAAATTGAGCTCCACTGTGTAACCAACTAGGCAGACTAGTGCTTATGCTAAGTATTACTCTGCAATGAGTATAAAATTACCTACCCTTCATGGCTAGCTAACATCCTGCTTTGTGCCGTTTATCAACATATTCCTCTTTAGCTGCTAGTACATTTTAGCTGCTTGTACATTTTACGGTACTAGTAAGCTAATATCACTTCACATCTTAAAATGTTTTCACTCAAAGATCACAAACCTGATCATGTGGAAGAACAACTTTTTGGGGGAAAATCTTAACCCTTTTTTAAAAAGTAATTATGTAGGATTTCACTTCTGTCTGAAGAAAAAATGTATTATGTGTAATTCAGGTCTGCCTAGTACTGTATGTCTTAGTAATTTTGCTAAATTTACCATCTGAAAGGGTCCAGTGGCTGTGCTCGGACTTGCAGCCTCTCGGGAGTGTGGGTATCCATGCCAACCACGGGCAGAGACAACAATGGCGGAGGAAAGGAAAAGATACAATTATAGTTGGATTCAAATGAGAACAGTGTCTGCAAGTGGTAGTCAGATGGTTGTCTACTAGGGAACTTGCTGGACATTTAGTGTTGAGACTGAATATGTAAACATTCAAGCTGTACACCAATATTCTGTAACACAATAATATTGAATTGGCTTGGAAGCTAGAGAGCTATGTCAGTTGTGTATGAAAATGTGATGGCGTGTTCAAATTCTTGCAGGTATTCAATTCCCCAAGGTAATCAGAAAAAATGTCTAACATATCAATCTTATCTCATAAATGTGCATACGGAGGCACGTGCAGAACGACCCTTGCGTAATACAAAACTATTTTTCACAAAATGGATTTTTTTGTCACGTTTATATTTTCATCCGCATCCAAGCATTGCTAATCAATTGTTCCAAAAGATACGATTCATTTAGTTTCGGAGAAAAGTAGCTCGCTTGTGACCAAAAAAAAGAAAGAAAAATCCCACTGATTCCTATTCAAACCAGAATAATACTGGGTCTGCACAATCTTAATCACCCACTGAGCGGGTGCCCTCCACCCACTCGCCCTCTCCGCCGGCGAGCCCATAACTGAGTGGGCTCTGTGAAGGCCACAGGCAGGTGTGTTTGAGTGACAGAGCCCTGATTCAGGAGGCTGGCGGTCCAAAGTCGCATGCTAAAACTAGCCGGTTGTCATCTCTAAGTCAGAGCTGTAACACCCCCTTTTGTACACCATTTTGTTTGTTTGTTTCTTTCTTTCTTTCAAACCAGCCAATTACCCAGGCTTAATTGGACCCGTTCGCTTAATTATCTGTGTGCTTTTCGACTGAGGCAATTCCCAAAAATGTATTGGTAGAATAAATTGTTGAAGGCGCATTTTGGTTCTTTCTTATATTTGTATGTGTAAGAAAAGCCAGAGTGGTAAAATGGTTGGGCCTATCGAGTAATAAAGATCAGGGGCCAGAGCCGCTTTCTTTCTGCTGCTTTTGATCGTCCTGACCGCCAATCAGAAGGCTGGTTTACATAGTAACTGTTGCTAACCGCCATTGATTCTGTCAAGCCTTCACTTTAAATCAGGGGCTTTGGAAACTGCGGTGTGCTGATAAGTGGCGGCTGACATGGCGTTTCAGAGGAGAGAACAGGCTGGTCTGCGCTCTACCCAACCGGTAGCAGCGTTGCAGATTAGCCACAGAAACTCTCGAAGAAAAAGGGGAGAAACCAACTGTTTTCCATTTTCAATTCAAATATTGTGAAACTGCATAAAAATGTATGGAGGTGACCTAATGTCTGTTCGGTGGCTTCTGCGTATATTGACATTGCAAAGTTTTGATGATATGAAATATTGCTTATATTGCCATGCAAATAAATGTGTGCTGATATGCAGAGCACAGTTATGTTTTTGTAATGAATTCTTATGTTCTTACATGTCTTGTTGTTGGCATTTAAAAAATGCTTTTGTTTATAATCAAATAGCATTAATAGGATTTTGCACAAGAGATAAGGTTGTGATGGCTAATCGTTGAGGTCCAGTTCTCAGGGAGAGTAAGGAGTTGAGCACTTGGGCTGATTATGGGAACTGTGATGAACACCACTTGGTCTTGCTTATCTGATAGCTCTGGAAGATCGTCCTTCCTGGCTTTGAGTAAATCATGGCGAAAAGAAAACATCTCTTTGAATCATGGACAGAGAGAAGGAGCAGAGGGGGCAAAGTGTGAGTGAAAGAGAGGTGGAGAGGTACAGAGTAGGTGAGGACAGGGAGTAAGAGGGAGGGAACCTCTGACAGATTTGATGAAGGATGCAGCAGGAATCGTGGGTATTGCAAAATGGAACCTATCAAAGGGCGAGGGTCATAAAAACTGAAAATAATGTGGCGACAGTGAGAGACCTTGTACAGACATTAATGAAACACTGACATGAGTGCAGTTAGTTAATGGACTTTTGTGCCCAGAGAGAGGAGACCGATATCACTCTGTGCTGCTCCACAACCTCCCCAACCTGTAGGGTTGAGAGAGAACGGTCAGTGATATGCAGTGGTCGCGCTAGCCCAGGGGTGTCCAACTAAATTCCCAGGGGGCCGCAGTATCTGCAGGTTTTTGTGGTTTTCTTTCAGTGAAGCCAATTAAGGCCTTGAGAACAAGGTGTGTAGATTCTTTAGCCGATCAAAACCCTTGTTTTGGGGTCAAAAACCCGCCACTGTTTAACAGCGGAGAAAACCCCCTAAATTATCTTTTTTTGACTTTCAAATTTGATGACAAAGTTTGTGATGAGTGACTGGTTGTTTCCTCATGCAAAATAGATTTGGGGTTTAAAACTCAATTAAGCTGCTTTATTTTCATTACTGTAATGTAATGTATTTTAGGGGTTTTGTGAAGGCGGGTCATGTTTGACCCATACAATAAGGGGAGTATACACAATGTTAAGACTACACAAGGGTTCAGTGAACACCAGCAGACACTGTGGCCCTTAAGGACTGGGGTTTGACACCTGTACAATAGCCCATGGAATGCTGCACAGGATATTTCAAAATCTACGCTAATTCACTTGCATTTTGATAAAAATAACAGTTTCTTCCGCAATATGCCAACAATAGCAACACAATAAATGTTTGTAATCTGTAGACACTTGCAACAGAAGGGGTTGAAATAAGCTACAAATAATGTTTTGCCTTTCTGATCAAAAAGCAAAAATGCAGACTTGTAAAATTTTAAAACCTTAAGTGCAATTTGTGTTCTTACTTTTACTCATGCTAGAGCTAGCTAGAGCGTGAATGTTGTTTTTGACTTGATTCAAATTAAGCTTTTTCTCTTTAATTCTCACAATGTTAGTTTACCAATGGCTGTGTGAATAAACAACACAATAAATCATTGAAAAGTTAGACACCGACTGGCTCAAAGAAACAGGAATAATTGTTTTGTTGTGTTTAAAGCCTTGGTCATCACCTGTTATTCAAAAAAACAGTATCTGTGATTATGGAACCCAATGTATTTTTTGCCCGCCATTTTGGCTCTTTTCTGCCCAAGGAATCAGAATTTTGCCTCATTGCAAGCACATATCTAACACAATACATGCGAGGGAAATCCATTGTGGAACCAGTTATACATCTTCACCTTGGTTGACTTGCAAGGCTTAATTTGTAATATATCTATTATAACACGGCTACTAATAATAACAATAATACTCCCCGTATAAATGAGGAGTATTTGGCAACATTTCCTGAGGATTTTCCATTTGAGCACCTTGCAGACAGCGGCAGTAATATTATACAGGGTGTTTGGAAAATGCCATGTGTATATATAGCGAAAGGCAGCTGTAAGGGAAGGGGATGTGAGACTCCTGAAAGCAGGAGAGTCCATCGCCCTTCACATTTCCTGCCAGCCTGGCCGTCATTTTCTTTCCATTAAACTTGAAAGCGCTTCAGCAGGAGCCTGGCCGCGTCTCAGCAGGCTGCCTCTGCACCGCCGAGATTGACTGGCTGATGAGGTCACTGGGCCATTGTATGTGGGCTTCATAGAAGAAAAAAAAAAAAAGAAAAGCGGTTTGATTCAAGACGAGCCAGTCACATTTCCACGCTATTAATAGCCGGAGGAATATGACAGATTAATCTTCCCTCTTGTAAATGAACGTCATAAACGCAACACTTAAACAGCAATTAAAATGGCACAAGATTGACTGGTAATGAGCTGGGAAAGGCGTCGGACGGCCAGAGCGGTCTATTGATTAGCGACTGTCGCTCCCTGCGTAGGCTAACCCCCCGAAAAAGGCATCTTTGTCTATATTCCTGGCGGAACTTCAGCGGCAAATCAGCCAATCGGCGTCACAGCACCTCGTTATCTTTCGGCCTCGGAGCGGAGCGCCATTATAAAGACAAATACGTTGTTGTTAAATACGCATTCATCCGCTGTCAGGACGTTTGACGAGATCCAGTCGCGGAGTCGCGCTATGCAAATTAGGAAGGGACCGGCAAAGGGAACAGACCAAATTATTTCACAGTGCTTTATGGGAGCAAAATGGCTGTTTTAAAAACTGGGGCGAACCGGACCTTTTCAAATATTCATTACTTGATCTTTAATTATTCAGCCCTATTCTCTCCAGAATAGAACATGTTGCTCTTTGGATAAATTGCCGCCCACCTTAGCCGACGGTGGGGCTTGCGGGACGCGGCCGTTCGTTAGGGCGGGGAGACGCGGACACAGCCCAGGGAAACGGTCTTCTGAGGGAGGACGCGGAGATCAGACGGAAATCCCGCTCCTCTCGGCCCTGACGCACAAGATGGACACGTGCTCCGTGGGGAAGCACGGCGAATCTCTGTCAGCCCGCAGCACGGTTTAGAGGCTGGGGGCGCTGGGTGTGTGAGTACGATGGCTGCAAGTTCAAAGTCTTGGCACAATTTCCGTTCCCTCGTCGAAGGCGCCGTACTCCGCTTAACCTGAAACTCTATAAATACATTGCGTGTTAAATGTAAGAAGAATAAATAGTCTTGTGACATGACTAATGAAAATAACAGCCCTCGCTCCTTCAGATAATCTGACCATCTGTAATGAGGCAGCCTGAGTGAGCTGAAAATAGAGTTGCTACGGGGCCAGGAGGGTCATTCACATCAACTGGACTAAAGCAGCGGCCCACTCTGCCACCCACGTGAGGAGGAACTGATACTCACAACCAGGGAAACTGGACCGGGTGCTCCCCCCAACCCCCATAGTCTACTGAAGTGTGTGTGTGTGTGTGTGTGTGTGTGCCCCTGTGTGTGTGTGAGTATGTGTGTGTATGTGTGTGTGTGTGTGCCCCTGTGTGTGTGTATGTGTGTGTGTGTGTGTATGTGTGTGTATGTGTGTGTGTGCCCCTGTGTGTGTGTGAGTGCTTGGAAATATATTTAGAACAACTACCAGCTCAGCACAAAGGTGCCAGATGGATAGATGGTGGTATGTTTTTGTTTCATAGCCCAACTCTCTAGTGTGCAAACTATATTATTATTATTATTATTATTATTATTATTATTATTATTATTATTATTATTATTGTTATTATTATAATTAGGAGCTATTCTAATAAATATTATTATAATAAAATTTTTATTGTATTACATTTTTTTGTATTGATATTTATTATTATTAATCACTTTCCCAGTATGTCAAAGGATGATGATGATAATTATCATTGTAATATAATTCCAGATGGCACCACAAGTCACGTCTTGGCCTTTCATAATATAATACAACGAGTGACTTGCCAATCTTGTGCGCTCTGGTGTATAGCCGTGTTCTTCCTATATCATGCTGTCTCTGCCTGGGGCTTTCGCTCCATTCCATTACATTACCAAGCAGAGGGGTTTCGTTTTGCACAGCAGCTATATTTAGCCTGAATTTTGTTGCTTGAATTGGATTGAATCAAAACTTTAGCACAATACAGAATGTTGGATGTATCGCCTTAACTGGAGAAATGTAGCTGAGACTAGAAACTGAACATGCACAGAGGATTTCATTACATCACAATACTGCCAGGTCTGAACCCTGATTGACGTGGGTCCAGCAATTTACCATCTGAAAGGAAAGTAGAGAGTTGGTTGCACAGCTCATTCAAGAGTTTTGGACAAGAAGGCAAAAAGGTCTGCAGTCAATAAGGGTTGAGGGGTCAAGTGATGATGATGTTTATTATGACCTGCCAGCTGTACAGTGGCTGATATATGGGCATTCCATATGGGTGCTTGGAGAAGATGAAGTAAGACAGTTCATAGAAGTTGACTCCAAAGATGCTTGTACAGTGATGTGTGTTTTCTTGCGTTAAACCTCCAGATGCCCCATACCAGTGATGGTAAAGCCGGCAGATCAGCAGACATTTCTGGACGTATTTAAGATATGCACAGAAAAGCTGACAAATCATAAACATACACTATAACTGAAATAATATTTTTTTTTACAAACCCAGGGATATTGCTGACTGTATAAGCGTGAGCATGCGTCACTCCAAAATATACAATTTTCATAGAGCATCTAACCAGCAGGGGGCAATCCAATACCCTATGTATTTTCATTTATTATTAAAATAATTTATTTGAGCCAAAGAAGCATTTTTTGTTTTCCCAGCATGTTTGAGCATGTTTATACTCTGATAATTATGGGCAGCATTGTTTTCTGTTTTCATTCAGACATGTCAACTTTTACTGTACAATTTCAGCAGGGCTGTGCTGAAGTGTACACACAGTGCCTTATGTTCAGTGTTCTGAACTTACAGCTGTATTACTTTCCACTTTGCCCCCCCAGGGTGCAATTTCCACCTATTTTGTACTAGTTCTATAATAGTGTCAATATTTCAAAAACTGTTTACTGCACACATGGTTGGAGACTTAAATTAAAGAAGAGGCTTGTGCCATTCAGCAATTTGGCAGAACTAATTTATGTTAGAGCATGTACATGCAGTGTACACAAAAGTTAAACGAAAATACAAAACAATGATAAAACGCTCTTATGTTTTTATAATTTAGCACAGAATATCTCAATGTGTAAGCCAAGAACCAACCCAAAACTGTTATATTTGGGCATAACTGTCACGTTTCAGGTCTGTCTCGCCAATGTTTTATTTTTATTCATTTTGTCTTAGTCTTGTATTGTCTTATCATTTATTATGTTAGTCTAGGTTCGTCATGTTGTTTAGTTTATTTCTTGTTACGATTAATTTTCTCGTCATGTCTAGTTATGTTTCATTACGATTATATTACCTTCGTTTTGTGTTATGTTTTGATTTATGTTTATTGTTACGTAGACTGGTTACTGTTTAAACATACACTTTTACATGTCTTTCCGCAAACCTTGCGTTCCGCCTTTTCTCTCTCTCTCTTTCTGTCATTCACTCCCTAATTGTTTCCATTTGTCTATTTACTAAAACTACTAACGCGAGATCAGGATTGGGTAGAAACTAACAAACTAATCATGTGTTCATGTTACCTTACGTTTCTCGTGCATGTCATTTACTAATTTACTAATGCTAGGGCAGGATAGGTTTATTACTAACGATTACTAATTACCTTGTTAAACTTGTCATCCATCGCACCTGTTTTCCATTTCCTTGCTACGCTCTAACTAATTGTCTACACCTGCGAAATTGTCTGCCTCTAGTTTACTACGCAACTCTTGAGCATTATTACTGTTTGATTCACGTTAAGATCCAAGCCTGTTTTACCGACCATCGTTATTGATTTCTGTTTCGTTGACCATTGTTTGTTTTTTGACCACGTCTTCGCCTACCGTTTTGTACCTTTGCCTCACTGATTGTTTCATGGTTTCGACTTCCGCATCGCCCTCGACTACGACTCTGCCTGCCGTCCGCCTGTACTTCTGCCCCGCTGACGGCTCTCCTGCTACCGGACCTTCCTGCACGTTTACCGACTACAAGTTTGCCTCTTCCCTCGGCACCGTGCTTTTTGTTTGTTTAATATTTGTTTGGCTGGATCTACGTGTATGGACATTGCTTGTTTTGACTACGCTCCTGGGATTCGTCCCGAATAAAGCCCTGACGGGACTTTATCTAACCATTGTTTCTGAGTAGTGCATTTTGGGTCCAACCCCCACGCACCTGTCTCAATAACTTTGTTGTCAATTTGTGTACTTGGTACATGTATATGGTAAAGATTTCGACAGGCATTCAAATTCCACATCAGTTTTCCCAAAACTGCACCCATATGTCCTAAAGTGTCCCCAAATCTCTCCAAATACAAAACATCTGGATATCATTTTGTCCAGACACATGAATGATCAGAAAAGCATATTTTTCTATTAAAACAGATTTTTTTTTAATATACAAATATAAAGTAAATTAACATTCAAATGTTTTATTAACTTATATAAGAGTATGTTTTTATCACATTCAAAAAGGTCTCCAAAAAAGGTTACTCAACCTAATGTTTCTAACAAATCTGTATCACATTTAAAATGCAACTTTATTTCAAAATTAGGTTAACCAGAGCCCCGTTAGCCAGTACAATTATGGATACACATCTATAGCAAGTCCAAATCCTGTAATTACACATGTCATTCTACTATACGAGCATGGTGATATTCGTGAACTGTTGTCTGAATGAATGACACATTATACCTTGTTCGAAAGGGTAGGAAACCCTGTACAAGAAGCGTGCAATGTTTTACATTAGTTCAGTGCTGAAATGACCTAGCAATGCAATTATGCAACAATAAAAAGTAGTTAAAGACGGAAATATGTAAATATGTTGGCCGGACGTGGAATAAAAGTGATCTAAGAAAAAAGAAAAGTGTTTATTCATACAACTTTTGAATTGTATATTTTTCTTATATTGGAACTTGATTTTTTGACTGAGAAATGGTATCAAGGATTGTTAGAATATGCCTTTCATTAAGTCTGTGGCTAGATCAGGGTTGTAAACTGTTGCATGGCGTGGCATGGGAGAGCCTGCTATTTTTTTCCACTGCATTGGAAATAAGAAACCGATAAGAATTTCAACTGTTGTTCTTGCTAATGGAGAGTCTTTTTAACAATCTGACATTGCCGTTTTGCGGTTTTATTTTGTTGTTTAGTTCAGTTTTTTGTATGATATAAATATGAACGCAACAATAATTTGAGACGTCGATAGCTCAACCACAAGGGGGCAGAGTGGATGGGGTTAAATCAAAATATTATGAGTATTATGGCTGTCCTAGTTTCACTTTCCTCAACTGATAGCAAACGTAACCATATATGGGCGCACTGCTGCCTGTTGTCTTTTCGGTCTTAGTGGTGAAGCCGCGGGATGAAGGGTGAGCACAGTAAAGTAAGTAATAAACTGTCACCCTCTGTGCTCCCCTGTCGTAGCATTTTCTGTTTTCTGCCTGGTGTTTTCTTGTCTCTTGTCCTAGTTTGCTTTCCGTAGTCTGTTTCCCTTCACCCACACCTGTTTTCAGTTCTTTTGCCTGTGTATTTATACCTGTCCGTTTGGCGAGTTACTTTGCCAGATTGTAATATGTTTCAACCGTTTGTCAACTAACTCAATTATCTCTGTTATACCCGTTTGCCTAGTGTTTGAACTTTTGCCTGTGACCGCTACTATGAGCTTCATTGCCTTTTTTGTTCTTGTGTGCCTGCATTCGACCACTGTCACCAAATAAAGACCAGTATTCTGCCCACTCCTGGCTTGCGATTGGTTCTTCGGTTCCGGCACCTGATAATAAACAGTCAGTCACCATGTCGATGGGGCACACACTCGCTCAGCTTTAATCCGTCCCAACTTTTACAAAACCGTTACTCTGAATTTGAACTGTATTTATTAATTTGCAACAGCTCAGCTCTCCCTGCGCCTATGTGAGGGATGTGTCTGAATGGTTATGCACTGTAACATATTGATGGTTCAACATAATATTCCAATAATAACGTAATTACTATTATTAGAACGAGGGGATTCATTATCCGATTTAGTTCCTGGTTATTATTTTCCTTGCTAAATGAATTGTAAGCCATGATGGCATGTCCTTTTAGAAACAGCAGTGCTTGTTTTTTTGTGAGAACCACAGCGAAAGGAGAAGGCGCTCTGCGATTTCTATTGAAATGTGATTACAGAGTGGAGAAATCAATATTCCGGTTTATTCAAAGAGCCGTCCTACTTCAAAAGCAAGGCTTTGCAGGCACTGTAATTATATATAGCCAGGCTCTTCAGACCTCATTTCCTGTGTAGGACTTCAGCAGATATGCTGTCTGTTGTCTTTATTGGCAGTTTATTCGTTTTTAGTGTTCTGTCTTTCCTGTGCTTCACTGGAGTAAGAGTGCTGTCCTTTCAGTATTTCTTGAGTGGAAAACTGTACATTTTCCATCTCTGAAATAATGAGGACATGCCAAGCTATTATTTCTGTTGCTGTTAAGATCAACTGAGTCTGCAAGTACTAGTTTTTGTCATTTTTAGGACCAATACAGAAGGCATTTAATTTCAACATAATCACATGAAACAAATAAATACCAGGTACTGCTAAGTTTGTTGATTGTAGATTTTCAGACATATGTATACTATCCATGTATATTTATACTAATGTTTGCTAGCTAACACTTATCAGTAGCTAAACTGATCACTGAAAATGTGTTCCACGTTGCACCTTGTAGTAGCGCCAATCCAATTCACACAATCAAATGTAACAATAGAAAGGAACAAAGAGCTGTAAAACGTCATGCCAAGACACTGTATTTATATCATGAAATTAAAATGACAGGTTCTGTGCGAATGTCCGTATTGTATCGGACCCTAATATCTAATACACTAATATCTAAACTTGGTAGTACTACTAGCTCTATAGTTAGCTGACAAGCTAATGCTTATTTATAGCTAATCTGATCCCTGAAGTAGGTCTTATCTCTGAGTACACTGACACTTGTTTTTCAACATTACTAAATATAATTATGTAGCTGCATAGTTCTAAAATTCCTTCACACTGAATTAATTACTCTCCAGGGACAGTTTTTTCTGTACCGCACAGAAGATATAAAATTCCTCAATCCTTCAGCACAGGACTTTTGGTTTGGCACACGCTGCAAACCGAACAATTACAGTCTTTAACACATGCAAAACTTTTTTCTTTTGTATGCAGAGCTGAGTTCCCCTTGCTGACTTGGTGTTAATGTGCCTACTTTTTCATCCACTGTTTACATGATCATTAAAAATGAAAAGCAGGTTCTGCATTTTTTCCTGTGCGGTAGGCCCACCAAGAAATGTACCAAACTGAGGTCAAAAGGAGGTATGTCACAAACCAAGATTTCTGCATACCATTTCTGGTTACCATTAAGCCCAGTCTGGGCAAATTTCATAATATTTCTTCAAGTTGTTTTTTTTTCAAGTTTATAAATTAAGCCATGAACCTTGAAAAGAGAGATTAATCGCTCACTTTGACTTTTAATATTTATTTCCTTTAGGAGTTTATTTCATAAATATTCATTTTCTGTATTCCTTTTCAGAGAAAATAAAATTAAAGATGACTTCTATCACTTGCCTAAATGATTTCTGGTTATTAACCTATTATTTGTCTGAAGGCTTTTTTGTGGGTGGTTGTGATTCTCCAGAATGCAGCCAATGACTGAAGGTGTAAAAGCTCAGTTGGCCCTTATATAGCCTCCATAACCCCCCGATGTTATATACGATCCAGGGAACCCAGACGCAGACCACAGGATAATCCAAAAGAGTAGTTTTAATGTCCAGTAGTCACAAGCCAAGAGATCCAAACACAGCCAAAAACGAAAAGCAAAAGAATAGTCGAAAAAACAAGCGAGAGGTCAAAATCCAGAAAATCACAGGGCGAAGGTACAGTAGGGCAAAAGCAAAGTCGAAGTCAAGGCAAAGGGGTGTCTTTCAAGAATCTCTATAACAAGGCTTACAAACAATCGGCACTTATCAAGATCAACGTTCTGACAACGAAGCATACTGAGGCTGAGGTTTAAATACAAGAGGGAAGGTGACAATCTAGGCGGGGCAGAGGAAAAGGTGGGCTAAACAAATGGACAACAGGTGGGGAAACACAATAGGGTAATAACATAATAACGGGAGGGAGACGAAAACGCGGACTGGATGCACGAAACAAAACATGCAAAACATACAGCTCCGGATTAGGGAGTAGACATTTGCATAGTTAGAAGACGTAGTGATAGTTAGAGACAGGTGCGAACACTTCGCTGAAACTAAACGAGTAATCAGGGATAGCATAGGGAGGCGGAGTTATAGAACAGTGCAGAAATACTAAGAGATAGCGTTAGTGAGTTAGTTTCGTGAATATTTCTAAACTACCCAATAAAAGTGATTGTTAGTTAGTTAGTTAGACAGACAGTAAGTGTATTAATCGGATTAGTACTGTACAAAACCTAGATTAGTAGTAGTTAGTAAGAATCGTGCTTTACAACATTTAACTATCAAGAAAAAGCAGGAAGTAAGAATCGCGAGTTTTAGAAAAAATGCTGAACCCCGAAAAACTACCGTAACCACCCGAATAGTGGGGCACGCAGACAGGGGAGTGACTAGACTGATAAACATTCAGACGTAGGCATAACAGGGGAGGACAATAGAGAACTGTAATGGGAAAACATAAACCAGGTACTATGGGGAATGAATAATAAACAAGAATAAACATGAAAACATACCGAACAAATACAGAAACATTACACCCGATTGGCCCGCGTGTCCACTTCGAAGACACGAGGGCCTGGGGAGAGCCCTGAACTTTCACAACCGCCTAACTTGAAGGATTTCCTTCATGGATGCCCTCCTGTCAGGACTGCATTGCAGTGCACAGCAGGCGTGGGGTTGATGTGAACCGAGCTTGAAAAGGATCACACGAAAGCTGTCTGCTGGTCCACCCGTCTGTCCATCCTCCTGTCTGTCCATCTGCCTATCCGTCTGTCTGTCTGTTTGTCTGGGTATCCAACTGTACACAAGTCTGTACAGGTCTGCTGTGGCAGGGATGCGATTGTGTTGGGAAAGTGGGGGAGGGGGTGGGGTGGAGTGGTGACTTCGACACTGTTTGTAATGTTAGAAAAACCTCAATAAAAAAAGCAAAGCATGGGGAGACACACTAGGTGTGAGGCTGCTACCCGGGCGATGGAATTCTGATGGGAAAATGCTGATGAACAGTGCCACTTTTAACATGCAGTGAAAAAAACACTACATAATTGTTTTATCTTAAAAGGGCTTCAAGGCCAAAATGCAGGGCATTAACAGGAATGGCCACTGTGTAAGTTGATCCCTGTTGTGCATGCATATCTGTCTGTCTGTATACAGGTAGGCATGTGTGTGAGAGTGAGACTGAGTGTATGGGTATGGTCTGACCACACAGCCAGGATAACTCACTACAGAGTCATTTAATAATAATAATTGTTTATAAATAAATTTTATTTAGCTGACACATTTATTCAAAGCAATTTACAGTTGATTAGACTAAGCTGGGGACAATCCCCACTGGAACAGTGCAGAACAGCATTGCGGATCTAATCGTGGCTGCACTGTGGCTTGGACCACCAAACTTCTGGGTTCAGGTCATGTGCCTTAGCCACTCGGCTACCAGCTGCCCCATGTGGCTGAGAACTGTAGAGCCAGGTTGGTGTCTGCTGACAACTGTCCCTGCTATTTACATTACACTTGCTTAGCTGGCACTTTTTTACATACTGTTGCTCTACACATTGATACACACAAAGTGTACTGCAGTATGGAATCTACTTTAGGACACTGGTGATCTTAACTAAAACAACAGTTTCTGGCTCTGTGAGAACCAAACCGATCCATCTGAAGTGCTTGGGTCTGGGAGTGACCTGATTGCTCAATAGGAATAATGTTTTTTCAAGATGTTACCCGATTAGACGAGCTGCCTGTCATTCCATTGGTAAGTGGTCTGCCAAGAGAATGGTAAATGGCTGGCGTTTATATAGCGCATTTATCCAAAGCTCTGTACAATTGATGCTTCTCATTTACCCATTCACACACACACTAGAAATAGGCTGCCCTGCAAGGTACCAACCAGCTCGTCAGGAGCAATTGGGGGTCAGGTGTCTTGCTCAGGGACACTTCGACACACCCAGGTGGGATCGAACCGGCAACCCTCCGACAACTGCTCTTACCTCCTGAGCTAATGTCGCCCACAACCCGCAGGTGCTCACCTGTACTCTACCTGCGTTCTGACACAGCCCTTCAGGCGGGTACGCTCGCGTGTTGAACGCACGTACGCTTCTCAGTTGGGTGTTCTGGGAGCGGCACGAGCAGGTCTGCTTTCAGAGGGAGCTCTGTGAAAGCCAGAGGCCCTTCCGTGTAGTAGTTACCATGGTGATGGAAAGACTGCATCTTATTTTTGTTTTTTAGCCTTTGTCTGCCTGACAGCGAGTCTCTCCCACTGTGAGGGGGAGGGGTACGGAGTGCCCCCAGGTGCTTTTACTCTAAAGTGCAGTTTCCTGTTGGACTGAAAGAGTAGGTGGGAGAACGCGGTGGAGGCTAACTGCCCAGGTAACAATAGAAGAGGCTGTTACTGAGCGGACATGGTGACGTGGATTGTCCGTTCATCGGTGTTCATGGGTCCAGAAATAGACGGAGCACTGTATGTACTTCTCTGAAAAGCTGCCTTTCTTTAATTCGTCTTTACTCTGCTAATTACATTTCATTTTTTTTCACATTTTTGTCATTTGGCCGACGCTTTTAAACCAAAGCGACTTACAAGTGCATAGGTTCTTCCACAAGTTAAAGCATCACATCCATAACTAGTAAAATACACATGAAGTGTTGTTCTAAACAAATGGTCATCATAAGTGCAATATTTTTCTTTTTTTTGGGGGGTTAGACAAGAGGGATAGGGATATCAGAAAGGGGGGCGGGGGAAATCAGGAGGGAGGACTAAGGTACAGTTTGAAAAGGTGTGTTTTTAGTCTGCGTCGAAATAGGGGGAGGGATTCTGCTGTCCTGACAGTGGTAGGCAAGTCATTCCACCACTGAGGAACCAGAATGGAAAACAGGCGTGAACGTGCAGCTTGACCGCCAGGTGCTCGTAGAGAGAGAACCATAAGGCGACCAGAGCTGGCAGACAGGAGTGGTCTAGCTGGGGAGTAGGGAGTGATTAAGAATTGTATGTAAGGTGGGGCAGTCCCCTTAGCAGCCTGAAATGCCAACACTAGGGCCTTGAATCGGAATTCAACCCACTCCCCAAGAACTCCTTGTGAGTTGCTCTGGATAAGAGCATCAGCTAAATGCCTAAAATGTAATTAATTTCTTAGAGAGCCCTTTCAAAGCCTTAATTTGGAAGGCTTCTATGATTGAAATGTTGCTTTCTCCTTCATTCCTAAAGTCATACTTTACACAAAGGGTATAGACCAGTAGTTAAGCCCTTATGAAGGCTATATGACACATTCATTACTACAACATTATAATTTTGGTCTGAAGGTTGACCGTTAGTTAAGAGGCATATGTCAAATATGAAATGAGTACTTTATGTAACATAACATGGTCATATTTCACGGTTGAGAATAATTAATAAAGGTCACATGTTAAGAAAGGTCACATGTTAGATCGACGTGATTCTGTGTCACAAGTCTGGTAATGGGTGCGAAAATTACATAAACGGTTAAACATATCACAAACACATAATGTGTTATTTATAAATTTTTTATTATTGCCCTTACAGTGTTATAATAAAAAATGTATGAATGACAAATGATAACGACAGCCCTTACTGAGCACAATAAACTATCTGGGGCTTGAGGGCTGGTATTTCCTCTTCTTTCTTCTCTTCTGCTACTCTGTAACACGTCTTTGTGGCAGTCCTCTATCAAAGATTCTGCTCCTTCACCGCAGCCGTTGTTGTTTTTGTGTTTGGTTGGTGAAACACTGTCAAATCCGTGTTTCCCATGGTTACCATAACCACAGAATCTGAATCTGCACCCATGCTAGCTTGGAGTATCATTAATCGAACAGTTTGGAGCCACAGTAAGTACGCACATTTGTATGCAGTGCCGCGTTTGGCTTGGGTTCGATTTCCACCTTCTTATCACATATGCTGCTGCACTCAGTTAAATAAAATATCTTATTGATTATCTTCCTGGGGTTTGGAAAGATAACCCTATATGGAATATGAAAACTTTTTTTTTGGTGTAAGATTGCACGCAGACAGTGAGTGTGTTGTGGACAGTTGTGCTGTGGTCTCCCTGAGGATGTGTTGGGTCTGTGTTGTGGTGTCCCAGAGGATGTGTTGGGTCTGTGCTGTGATGTGTCTGAGGATGTGTTGGGTCAGTGTTGTGATGTCTCTGAGGATGTGTTGGGTCTGTGTTGTGATGTCTCTGAGGATGTGTTGGGTCTGTGCTGTGATGTCTCTGAGGATGTGTTGGGTCAGTATTGTGATGTGTCTGAGGATGTGTTGGGTCAGTGTTGTGATGTCTCTGAGGATGTGTTGGGTCTGTGTTGTGATGTCTCTGAGGATGTGTTGGGTCTGTGTTGTGGTCCCTCTCAGGATGTGTTGGGTCAGTGTTGTGGTCTCCCTGAGAATGTGTTGGGTCAGTATTGTGGTCCCTCTGAGGATGTGTTGGGTCTGTGTTGTGGTGTCCCAGAGGATGTGTTGCCTGTGGTGCAGGAAACTATAAGATCCCATTATTTGTAAGGAATCCCTCCTTGGCCGATTTGAACCCTGTACCAAGTAGATGGTAATTCCCCCACGGGGAAACTCAGGAAATGAAAGTGGATCCAAGTGCAGACGCCACACAACAAAGGATGTAGGCAAAAAGTTGTACTTTACTTAAGGGTTTGTCAAGGCAAAAGGTTGTAACCAAGATCAGTCTATAAACATCAGCAAAGGTACAGAGTCGTCAGGCAAAAATCAGAATCCAAAAGCAGGCAACAAGGCCAAAAGCTACTTATATAAATCCACAAGTTAACTAGCAAAGCCAAAGCTCGGTGACACAAAAGGCAGAACTTAAATATACTGACTAACATGACATAGGGTGGGGTTAACAAGACAAAGGTGACTAATGATTATACAAATTTGAGAGTCCCAGGGATGAGCGAGAGGCTAAGTCTCCCTCTGTTGGCTTACAGAGGGAAAGTCAGTGGCACCTCACATGATTTGTGTGAATGGAGAATGGTGTCCCTAATGTGTTGGAAAATTGTAGTCAGTCAGGGAATTTACTGTCCCCAATATCTGTGAGAGATTCGTCAACTCGCCTAGCCAAAAAGCTTTACTCTCCAGAGCATTTCACTGATTGGTTCGATTCTGCGATGGCAGCTGAAAGTTCATAGCCTCGCTCTGGAGCGCACTCTGAGCCATCATAAAGATGACTTTAACACATCAGTACTACTATGAATTGGATATATAGCAAGTCCATCAGTCAGAACCCCACTAATCTAGTTGTGCGGCCTACAAAAAAAAAGTCACTTTCCTCATTTAGTTTCGGCCCCTTTCTCTGGATGGTTTAGTCGACTTCCTCGGCCACGGTTCATCAGCCAGGATGTCTTTGAGTCCCTCTTCCCGTGCCTCTCTCTCCTCGAATAAATAAAGCACCACTGAAACCCTCTCTGGGAGTCTGGCAGCACCTGATGCACATGTGGAGTGGCTGATAAACATCAGCGAGCCGAACACTCTCATCCGCCCGGCCAGCAGCGGGCCGTAGAGATTACGCGCGGAGCGCTGGGACCGGCTGCTGAGCAGGCGGGCAGGTGAAGGCTGGGACGCGGTGATACGAGCAGAACCTGGGAGCGTTTGCCCAGAGCCTCGGCTGCCAGATCTTCTGCTGCTGCCGAACCCCCCTCTCCTAGGGGAGTCGCGCTCCCCACTAACACACGAGACGGCGCAGTGCAAACACATTTTATTGACATTAATTAGGCAACAAATCATCCAATTACTCACACAGCTGTTTCACACTGTCACTGTCTGGGAACTCCTGCCCCGGGAAACATGGGAATTGGGTTCAGTACTATCTGGGGTAACCTCTCTTCCCCGCCATACGCATTAACACACGCCACACACCACACACACACACACACACCACAACACCACACACCACACAAACCACAACACACACCACACACACACACACACCACACACACCTCACCCTCTCACACACACACACCACACACGCCACAACACCACACACACACACACACACACACACACCACACACCTCACTCTCTCTCACACACACACACACACACACACACACACACATACCACATACACCACACACCTCACTCTCTCTCTCTCACACACACACACACACACACACACACCCTCACTCACTCATTTGCACACACACTCTGGGAGGAATATGCATGGAAAAGGTGGTGACTGGTTAGATTTGCACCTTTTAATGTTCATTGGAATATTTCACCAGGGCTGCAATCCAGAGCAAAAGTCTCACGTTCCTCCTGCTTCTCTCTTCCTCTCCTCACTCCCGTCTCAATAAATGTGTAAATCTTTTAGGCTTACTGATTAGAACAGGGCCGGGAGATCTTCAGAGCAGTAAAGGCGTTAAAAAGCTGTTTCTCGCCGCCCGCAGTCTCATTAGCGCGGGAGGCTCAGAGAAAGTACAAGGGAAGGCTTCTCGCCTCTCCCCTGTTTGTTTCTGTGATTTAGTGAGTGCTGCTCCCTGGGCCGTCTCACCTGCACTGACAGTACGGGGCAGGTAGGGAATGGCAGGGGTTGCGTTGCAAGTAGAGACATGGGGGCGACATGGCTCAGGCAGTAAGAGCAGTCGTCTGGTAGTCGGAGGGTTGCCGCTTCGATCCCCCGCCCGGGCTGTGTCGAAGTGTCCCTGAGCAAGACACCTAACCCCCAAATTCTCCTGACGAGCTGGTTGGGGCCTTGCATGGCAGCCAATCGCCGTCGGTGTGTGAGTGTGTGTATGAATGGGTGAATGGAGAAGCATCAATTGTACAGCGCTTTGGATAAAATGCCTGCCATTTACCAAGTAGAGAGGGATCTAGAAATTATTTTTGGAGAGAAAAAGAATACGAGAAGCCCCCCACACTCCCGCCCTCCCTCCCACACGCATGTACACATACACATATACACACCCCACCTCTAGGGCCCCCGTTGACCCGCCACCGCCCCAGAAAAGCTTTCCGTGTCATGTCCCCTCAGCCCCTGGCCCCGGTTGCACGCAAGCCGTACGAGATCAGGTCGCCGGTTTCGGTGTAATGTTTTCCAGGACTCCAGGGTTTAACACCCTAACTCTTGTGAAAAGCGGCGAGCTTTAGTGTGTCACGGCTGCCGGCGCAGCGATAATCACACGCCAGAGCGGTGAGAGCGCTGTTATGCAAAACAATGTCAGCCTCTCCAGCGTGCTCCTGAAAGAAAAAACGCAAAAACTGACACCATACGCTCTTGTGAGAGATGTAATGAGAGCGTTTTTATTTCCTCCGCTTTGAAGGGAAGAGGGGCCGCCAGAGTTTCAGACGCCTCTGCAGCTTCCTGCCCCGCTAGTCAGCAGTCTGGGGTTTGTTGTAATTAGGCGCTTGAAGAAGAAGTCGGAGAAGAAGATTTACTTTATTTAACCCTGTGGGGTAATTTGTCCTCTGCATTTGACCTGTCCTAGTTACTTAGGAGCTGTCGGCAGCCACAGTGCAGCACTCTGGGAGTAATGTAGGGTTGAGGGCCTAACAGTTGTTGATCTTATCGTGCCTACACCGAGGCTTGAACTACCGACCTTCCGGTTCCCAGGCATGTGCCTTAGCCACTAGCCCAGGGGCAGGGGTTTCTGAATAAGTGGTGGGGTCTCTGTCAATCCAGGCCTGATAAAGACGGGTTTCCCAGCCCCAGATCCCTGGAGGGATACACTGGGGGCTGTTTTTTCATAGACCTAAATGTTTCTGGGAGAGAGATAAAAAGAGAGAAGGGGTAACAGTGTATTATAATGGTTAAGGCACAGGCCTAAAGGCTGCAGATTCAATTCCCAGGTAGAACACCGCTGTTGTACCCTTAGGCAGGGTACTTAACCTGCAATCCTTAAGTGTACTGCACACCCGGCTGCGGACATTATAGTGAAAAGTGGTGTAAGTCGCTCTGATAAGAGTATCCGGTATGCCTGTAATGTAATAGGAAAGGACAGGGAGGGACAGGCAGAGGTAGAGAGAAAGAGGGTGAATGTAAATGTGGAATGCTTTCTCAGCCTAAACCCTGCTGCCGCGTGTCGGTTCCGGATCGGGCTGCGCTCCGACGGGGGCTGGTGCTCGCCGAGGTTTGACGGAGTCTCACCGAACAGCGATCAGGAGCTGACATCTGCGCGGCTGCGCGCCACCTCCCCAGAGCAGTCTCTGCACACGCTGGCACTCCTGGGCCCGCTCCGCGCCGCTCCCTTCCTGCAGCCCACTGAAGCGCAGAGTGCCGCCTGTGTGACTCACATCCAGCCCTGCGTATGCCCTGAAATGGCCGTCATCGCCCGAGGAAGGGAAAAACACATTCTAAATAAAGTAAAAACTTAAGAGAGGCGCACACCGGTGTCGGTTCACAGCAGAATACGGAGCGGGCTCGTCTCACGGCTGTGGCTCTTCCAGCCGTCATTCCAGCGTTAGTGCAGGTGGGTGTTCAGTGTTATCCGGAAAGGTAAGTACGGGTGCATCCGAGGTTGAGTGATGGAGTAAAACCCCATCAGAAAAATTGAATACAGCTTGTTTTACTCGTTCCTTTTTGACTTGAGGCAACTGCAAGCATCTCCTTTGGGAAATATTTCAATGTTTGCTCACGCGAAATACATTACAAAAGAGTGTTTCAAAGACTGCAAATCAGTCCTGGAGGGCTGCTGGCTTTTGTTCCAGCTAATTGTCTTATTTTAGTTTTTTTCACTGCTTTTGTCCAGCTCAACGACACATAATTCAACCGAGTAACTAATCATGGTCCTCAGACAAGACCTCGATAAGTAGATTCGGCTTTGTTAGCGCTGGACTAAAACGAAAACCTGCATCCACATCGGGCCTTTTTGGGTACGCTAGCTGAGCTAGCGGGCTAATGAAGAAGGGTAAGAGAGAGCTTGAGAAAAGCCCTTAATCCAGCGGGGTTTTTCGTCCAATTAAACAGACCGGTAACAGCATTATGCTCAGCTTTGTTTTATTTCCTTTGTTTGAAATGGAGTTGCTGTGCCGTGCCAGGTTTCTGTAAACAGAAGCAGATTAAGTGCCACTGTTTTTTTTTTTTCTCCCCTGTTCCATGGAGACATAATTCGGTCAGCGGCCAGCTCTTGTGGGAGTGTTTTACACGATCGCTCAACAGCACTCCGGCAACAGGAGACGATGGGAAAACTAACCCCATCCCTCCTTCCGTTCAGCGCAGACAACCTGACAGGTCCTCTGCAGCATATTCTCAAGCATGCGAGGGGTAGAATCCCCCACGAGCAGCGCCAGGAGAAACGCGGCTGCCTGCAAACGTGCAGAACTGGCAAATAACATAAAAAAAACACTGTTCTGTTGATTTTACTCAAGGAGAGCAAGTTGAAGTTATTGCAGTGGAAGAAATACCTAAAGAATAAACTATGTTGGCTTACTGCAGGACTTGAACACAGCAGAATCTGTAGGATAGCCCGGCAGTCTGCGGCTGTAGCTGCTGCTTATACATTACACCCTATTTCATTTTATCCTCTCTGAGCACTTTTAGGTAGACCTGTACACCAGCTTGTTCGTGCCAATATTTAATCAGCCAATAATGCTGCAGTGACTAAATGCGTAAAAGCATGCAGAAGTGGTCAAGAGGTTCAGCTGTCAAACCAAATGTCAGAATGGGGAAGAAGTGTGATCTAATTGACTTTGACCGTGGAATGATTGTCGGTGCCACACAGGGTGGTTTGAGTAACTCCTGTGACAGAATAGTGTGATAAACAAAAACCATCCAGCAGCAGTTCTGCAGGCAAAAACATATTGTTAATGAGAGAGGTCAGAGCAGAATGGCCAGACTGGTCGAAGCTGACAGGAAGGTGAGAGTGTTATGTACGTTGCAGAGAACCCAGACGCAGACCACAGGATAATCCAAAAATCGAAGTTTAATGTTCAGTGGTCAAAAGCCAAGAGATCCAGTACAAAGCCAAGAACGAAAAGCAAAAGAATAGTCGAAAAAACAAGTGAGAGGTCAAAATCCAGGAAATCACAGGGCGAAGGTACAAAGGGCAAAAACAAACTCGTAGTCAAAAAATACAAAACAACACGTCGAAAAACCAGAAGATCAGATGAGCAAACAAAACAAGAGGGCAAGGCAGGTACGGAAGTCAAGGCAAAGGGGTGTCTATCATGAATCTCAATAATAAGGCTTACACACAATCCGCACTTACTAAGATCAACGTTCTGACAAAGAAGCATACTGAGAATGAGGTTTAAATACAAGAGGGAAGGTGACAATCTAGGCGGGGCAGAGAAAAAGGTGTGCTAAACAAATAGACAACAGGTGGGGAAACATAATAGGGTAATAACATAATAACGGGAGGGAGACGAAAACGCGGACTGGATGCACGAAACAAAACATGTAAAACATACGGTTCCGGATTAGGGAGTAGACATTTGCATAGTTTGAAGACGTTGTGATAGTTAGAGACAGGTGTGAACACTTCGCTGAAACTAAACGAGTAATCAGGGATAGCATAGGGAGGCGGAGTTACAGAACAGTGCAGAAATACTAAGAGACTGCATTAGTGAGTTAGTTACGTGAATATTTCTAAACTACCCAATAAAAGTGATTGTTAGTTAGTTAGTTAGACAGACAGTAAATGTATTAATCGGCTTAGTACTGTACAAAACCTAGATTAGTAGTGGTTAGTAAGAATCATGCTTTACAACATTTAACTACCAAGAAAAAGCAGGAAGTAAGAATCGCGAGTTTTAGAAAAAATGTTGAAAACCCGAAAACTACCGTAACCACCCGAATAGTGGGACACGCAGACAGGGGAGTGACTAGATTGGTAAACATTCAGATGCAGACATAACAGGGGAGGACAATAGAGAACTGTAATGGAAAACATAAACCAGGTAACTGAGAAAAATGAATAATAAACAAGAATAAACATGAAAACATACAGAACAAATACAGAAACATTACAGAGAGTAACGCAAATAACCACGCAATAAATAAATAATAAATACCTAATAATATGCTCACTGAGTGTATATCACATCAAGATATGATTGAGCTAAGAGCAAGAGTTTCTGAAACGGATCAGCCCTTGTGCGCCCATGCTGTAAATACCCTGGAGTGGGAGTCATACAGTGGACATTTATTTGGCAAAAATAAGCAAGTTGTCTCAACTGTGCTGGAGGAGAATCATCTCGGCCTACTCGAGGGGATTACAGGGTGAATCTGGCAACTCTGTATGGAATGTGAATGTCACTGAGGCAGACCTCCCCAGCTCTGATAAAAGAAGCAAACAGGCTGCATCTGAAGCTGCTGCATTGTCTGTAATCTGTCAGCGTTCCTCCTGTAATTCTCCCTCGCTCACATGAGAGATCAGAGGATTTCAAACAACGGTGAAGAGGTTAAATCTGGCAACGCTACTCGGGAACTGAATGCACTGTCACAGTAAATGGTAAATGGTTGGAATTTATATAGCGCCTTTATCCTAAGCGCTGTATAATTGATGCTTCTCATTCACCCATTACTACACATACTCACACACCAACGGCAATTGGCTGCCATGCAAGGCACCAACCAGCTCGTCAGGAGCATTTGAGGGTAAGGTGTCTTTCTCGGACACTTTGACACACCTGGGGCGGGATCGAACCAGCAACCTTCGACCGCTCTCACCTCCTGAGCCAATGTCATCCTGCATCCCCTCTGGCTGTCAAGGGAAGGGCAGTAGATACCTGGCAACCCCACTTAGGGAGGCTTTGTGGGTTCCTGTAGCCACCAGCACCTGCATTATCTGCCTGTCTTCATAGCCTGCATTAACCACCCTTTACCCCTGACCCTGGCCCACTTGACAGGAACTAATTGATTAGGACATTGGCAGCTCTCCCACCCCTCACCTGGAGGTGTAGAGAGATTCATGCGTGTTAATGAGATCAAAGTGTGAGCGCAAACTGAGTCCAAATGCAACACGATCATGACCCAGGGTTAGCAGAGCAGAAATGCTCCACCAGCCAGCTGGGCCACACTGGTAGCTGTTTATCACGACTATGCTCAGAAACATACACTTGTGCACACTCATACACTGACACATACACGCAAGTGTGCGCACATACACACACACACTTAGTACACGCATACACATGGTACACACACACAGACTTAGTACACACATACACATAGTACATACACACACACTTAGTACACACATACACATAGTACATACACACACACTTAGTACACACATACACAGTACATACACACACACTTAGTACACACATACACATAGTACACACACATGTGCATGCACATAGACACATAGACACACAAGTGTGCATGCACACACACACACACACGTGTGCCTGGACACAGACACACGGACTCACAGACTCACACACACACACGTGTGCCTGGACACAGACACACGGACACACAGACTCACAGACACACACGTGCGGAGGCAGCCGTCCTGAACGAGTCTCGACGCGGCACATCTACATGTTCCAGGTGATTTCCCCGCTCCCCGGATAACGCAAACAGCTCGTTTACGTCGGGCCAAATCGAATTAAAGAGCGCGGCGTCTGCATCTGCACAGCCGACAGCGCGGCGAAGCGGAAGCGACAAAGCGCCTCCCGTCGACACCCAGCCTCGGGGGGGGGGGAGCGGCTCAATTAGCACGCAATTAGCGACCGAATCCGGCGGGCCGGGGAAGCGGCTGGCCTGTCGGAGCGAGAGACCGCGCGACGCCGAACCGCGCTCCCAGGGAAGCGTCTCCCTCCATTACGGGAGGGGAAGGGCGGGCGATGCGCTGGAGCAGCGGGCGGGCAGGCGAACACAAATCAAGCTGTTTTACATAAGCAGCAGGGGCTGAGAGACAGATCTGATTTAGCTGATGATTTGGCGTCGGCCCCGGGGAGGGAGGGGAGGGGAGGGGATCATCTGGCGCCCCTGGCTGGGTCTGGCGCCGCCGGGTTTGGCGGGTGCGGCGGTGTGGGTGAGGGCCGGCGGACCGGCGGTGCTGCAGCTCTCCCTACTCCTCCGCACTGGCTGCTGCGGGTTCGGACTCTTACGACACGGCGCTGCGTAGACCACCTGGGCCCAGAGCCGGCTTATACGGGGCAGAATGCAGCTGTGTCCCTCTAAGCCCTATTGGGGCTGGATTAGGTTTACAGCGGGCTGTGCTGTAATAAGGTTCTCAGGGTTTATTGCCCGGTCTGTTCGTACGGGTTTACCAACTTCTGTAATTCCTCCGAAATTATCCCAGATAGCGTGGATGTGAATGTCACAAACTGCACTAACTGTCTGCGGGACGAAAATAATGAGACGGCACGCAGCTAGTTTGAAACTGATTCCCGGTCGCCAAAAATGAACACTTTCCAAACGCAATTACATTACTGCCGGGTCCCCTGCAACTTCCTGAAGGACCTCTGAGTTCAGCCAAACAGAAGATAATTTGCTTCTTGAAAAAACTACAGACACTGCAGATTCCTACTTCATTAAAACCACCCATCCCGGTAATCACCTAAATCACATAACCTCCCTCTGCGGAACTACTTCAGCTTGACTTGGGCTTTTAGCTTTGTCTACGTTCGCTGGTGTGTGTGAGAGAGTGTGTTTGTGTATACGTGTGTGGGCGGGTGTTTAAACCGGGCAGGCAGTGAGAAAAGCCAGTGTTCCATTAATGGGATGTCATACGAGGCTACAGGTTCAAATCCCAGACATGGCACAGCTGTTTTACCCTTGGGCTGTGCTACTCGCCCCGCATGGTGACAGTAAACATCCCCAAATATCCCCCTGCGCCGTGCTGAGCCTGTTGCTAAACTAATGGATGCTGGAGCACTCCAGCAGCTGTAGAGGACCTCATTAGGGGGAAGGGAGGTGGTTTTTATACCTTCTGTTTCAGGAAGATGCCAGTGGAGATAACCTCACATTCAAGTCTCCATTACAAAGCTGTACCAATACTGGATCCCAGAATGAGCTCCTGGAAAATGAACACTCGTTTAAGTTTGGCGGTCTTGTGATCGACACAGCCGGTGCGTTTTTACCGCACACGAGCGGTTCTGCGTTAATGGACCGGCCGTCCTCGTCCTGCTGCGCTTTAATGGTCCTCATTTACCTCACACTCTGTCCGTTTCTCTTTCATTCAGAACCGGGAGGCACAGGAAGTGATCTGCAAAATAATTTGGAAGGAGCCCCCTCGGGTCTGAAGTGCTTCTCCGGGGATATTTATAAAACCCCTCTATAGCCGCGTGAGAACGCTGATGAAAGGATATTTCTCCACAACAGCCCTGGTGATGTCATGGTTGATCTGACTAACGTGTTACTAAGTAACCCACACTGACTCTCTGTCCTCGGTCTCCAGGGTAACGTGCAGAGCTGGAAACTCACTGATACTTACACTGACGGGTAAGCCCTCTCTCACCTTATCTCTCACGCACACACACGCAAACATTATGCATGAAATGCTAACAGTCATGAGACGTTAACCTCTAATCAACCCCAGACCTAAAAATTAAAGTGGATCTTCTCTAGTATTCGTAATACCTTTAAGGTGCGAGATCACAAATATGTGTTTAGAATGTTCTTAGCTGAAAAGTTATAATGCTGATGTGACAGTCACTACAGGTAACTACAGCAAGGTTCTAGAATGTTCTAGAATGTTCCATGAGTTCTAGACTTATAATTTTGAAGAAAAACAAAACACCCAAAAACCTTCTCTTCCAAGGGTTAGGCCCAAGACTATTTTCATAAACAGAACAGGTTTGACAGTAACAGACATGGCGGCAGGCTTGTCCTGTCATTCCTGACGCGCTTCATAACCTTAAGCTAGCTCTTATTAGCATATTGTTTATGTGCTCTGGAGATGGGGGTTATGCCCGAGACATTTCAGGCGTTATTTGACAGCCGTGCCGGGCCTCCCGTGGACACAGCCCCTGTGGGGCCAGGGCTGCAGCAGAGGGAGGGAGCATGTGGCTCCAGCAGCAGGCTCTGAACTGTTTGACAAAGAGATTTTCCCATCAAATTTGAGAAGAGCAGAAAGACCTCTGCACACACTGACAAACCGTCGGGCACGGTGTCACGCAGTGCAGCGCAGAAGACACGCAGAGAAACCCGGGAAATGCGGATATCTTCTCTTTAAAAAGCCTCTGGTTTCTTCTCCTGTAGGCTCCGCTCGCCTTTGTGCGGCTCAGAGAGACGCCGGCCCGACGTGGGGAGAAAGAAAGAGTTTTTAAGGGGCGTGCACCCGGAATAAGCCTGTCAGTGGGAGAGAGTGTACATCACCTGACCAGCACGTTACAAACATCAACATTGCATTGCGGGCGCGCAAATATTAACATTCAATCGCGATAATTACCTGAACACCAACTTACGATACGCGCATCCTTAAAACTGTTTGCGAAAGGTTCCAGTCAATGTGCCTTGAGCCCTACCTATCCCACAGCATCGGCAAATTCAATATTTACCGGGGAGAATCACTACCAATTAACCGATGCGCAAGACCGTTTGACCTCCATTTGTTAAATCCGTTCGGTGAGCGCGGTTGCGGTGGAAGGCTGGGCCGGTGCCTCTCGTCTCTGGTTCTGGCACTGCTGCTGTGTTTTTGCTTTAGACGTTGATGACGCCGTGTCATAATCAGTGTCATCAAACCATCAATTAGCTGACAAACTGCAACAGATACATACAGACATATTCAGCCAGTGCTTGTAATTTAGGCAAGATATCGGATCAACCATAACTTTATCCTGTTATTTCCCTGTTGTGTCCGTGTTCATGGATGCCGACAGGCAACAGTATTTGGACCCAATCAAGTACACTCCAGCCAATGTTCAAGGCGTGAACAGTACCAAGCCGGGACAACGGGAGATCCTCCCCCGGTTGTGCTGTCTCCTATGTGAGGTGAATGCGGCATTGCGGCCGGTGTGTGAGATTTAATCTGCCCGGGCCTGCCGGGGAAAGAGTTTAATCACAGCGCGGCTGTAATGAATGGCTGGTTCTGCCTGATTACGGCATTACTGCCCCGCGTGATGTATGTGTCCCCCCCAGCCGAGCACACAAACTGGGCCGCCTCCCCTGGGCATGCTGGGTAATTCCATCAGTCGCGGGAAGTTCCCGACCAGGGGTCGCCCTGAGCCACTGACGTCCGCCCGGCGGGGCTGCCACTCCCTATCCTTTCGTTAAAAGCGCCGCCTGTTTCGGGGTTAACGGCGTAGAGACTCACGTCCGGCCAGACACACAGCAGTATCCATTACTCTGAGAAAACGTTCTGTCTCCCTACCGTTCAAGCCGAAAGTTTCCAATTTAGTACCTCTTATGAAAATTCATGAAGAGGCGTGAATACGGTTGGCAACGGACATTATGTCCTTGGACACACCTCCGCATGAATATTCATAAACCGTAATATAGCACAAGAAAACTCCTGTTCCCGACCAGAACTCTTCGCAGGGAATCTGGAACACAGGAGCTGACCGTTCCTTTGTAACAGGACCTGCCGTTCACATTACAAAAGGCCCTTCCTCCGGCTGACCTATTTGCGTAATGGTGTCGGTAAATGAATTCACAAACAGCAGCGTATAATAAAGAATAATGTTGAGGCTGAAGTTGCCTGATAGCGTTGGTGATCTTTACCGCCCTGACATTCTCCCGGGAGCTGACCCGTTTATATTAGTTTGACCAATAACATCAAAATTACAAATAACATTTCACAAATGCCGTGCTAAGACATAGATACTGTACTGCAGTTGCCAGTTTATTTACGAGTATTAGAGACATGCACTAGAATGGACTGCAAAATGTTGTGTTGTAAGGTACATCCTGCTCATACAGACATAGAAATGTCTGATGCATTATTTTGTAATAGAGTATGTAACATATACTTGAGCTTATGTTCATAAATGTATTCTCTCTAAATTGATATTAGCATGTAGCGTATGTGTTTTTATAGCGAATGTAGGTTTTAATCGGTCCAGCAGGGTAACTGAGTTGCTAGTACCATTTGTCAAGCTCTTTATGGCACAGTGAATCTGACCAGGCTGCTCATAACATTATGGTGCTGTGAGCCTGATCAGCTTAACTCACTGGGATATGCTGCCAAACTGCTGGGGCTATGCTTTGCTAATAAACATGCTGAATTTCTTCTTCTGGGAATTGCATAATTTTGTGCAGGCTGGGCTCCAAATGGAAGCAGCGGTTGAAGCCAATTCAATTATTGACCTATAACATAGTGCTGGCTAAAACCTTCCAGGACCAATCGAGCTGCAGGATATGTAGGGTAAGCCAGGCGCAAACTGTAACTTCACTTTCCAGACACTCGAGAGACAGAGCATCTGGGGTGGACACCAGGAGGGAGATAAACAGACTGAAACCAGGCCCACTGTGGGCTGGTCTCCTTCTGTACATGAGCTGCAGCTCTCTCGCTCTCTCTCTCTCTCTATCTCCATCTCTCACTCTATCTCTCTGTCGCTCACTCTCTCTATCTCTCTATCGTTCACTCTCTATCTCTATCTCTCACTCTCTATCTCTCACTATCTCTCTATCTCTCACTCTCTATCTCTCTCTCTTTATCTCTCACTCTCTCACTCTATCTCTATCTCTCTCTCTATCTCTATCTCCCACTCTCTATCTCTCTCTTTATCTCTCTCCATCTCTATCTCTATCTCTAACTCTCTTTATTTATCTCCCTCTTTATCTCTTGCTCTCTATCTCTCTGTAGAACTGTAGCGATGCTAATGGGCCTGTGCTCACTCTTAGAGGTGTTGCCCCTTTTGTTTTGACGGTTCCGGGACGTTACATCGACGGCCATTCGGCTCCAAAATAATCCGCCGCGATTCCCCAGGCCCTCGTCGCTAAAGCGGGCCGAGTTCTCAGCTGACCTAGCAGCTAAGTGAAAATGATAAATAAGCTCATTTGAAATGTCAAACTGCAGAATAAGAGTCACGTCATTCCCATTTTCAATCGGGGACGGCTGAACCACAGCCCCGCGTTCCGCCGCGGCGGGCGCGGTAATTCCGCTCCACTTGCTCCGGGGCCCTCGCCCGGCTCATCGCCCCCTCCGCTTCCAGACGGTCTCCGAAAGCGCTCTCCAAACAACTCCTCCGGTCCGCGGCTGGCGCGGTTGCGAAGGCGCGGTTGCCGTGGCAACGTAACATAAAAACCCAGGAGCTCTCCCGGCGGAGCGGCTCACAGACAGGAGCGGTGGGACTCCGCCGTCCCGCTATTACCGCGCGTGTGCTTAGGCTACTCACCTGACCGAGCGTGCCGGGAAGTTCACAGCGGCAGGAAGTGGTGTCAGCCTGGCGTCGAACGCCGTCCCCGTGTGCTGCGGCAATAGCATTCAGCGCCGGTAGAGCTTGGGCAGAGTTTGATTGTTTTATGTACACATAAAAAACGAAAGAAAAACATTAATGCAAAAAACGGAATCCGC